>NW_022990441.1:268355-490727 GCF_902827175.1 Gymnodraco acuticeps
GATAGATGTATGGAGGGAAAGGGAAGCTGAACCCTGTTCATTAGATATGATATCCCTCTGTCTCCTCTTTGTGGGGAATTGGCTTTTTTGAGTGAGATGGAGAGAAAAGGGAAGAGAGAGGAAACAACAGAAGGAGAAACTGTCAGCAGAGTCAGTTTGCAGAGTGATAATTACCGAATAGACTTGTCCCTTTGGACTGTAGCAACTACGCCTCCTGTAGAGATGGTGACAGCAGGGAGGGGCAAAGGAGAAACACTCAGACAGAGCAATGACTAGGGGAAACAAACTTGATGGAATAGTGATAGAGGCTTGGGAAAGAGTAGAAAGCAGTGGGAGAGGCAGACAAATTAGATTCTATCAACGAATAGGAGACATATGTGGCACGTAAGAAGGGATCAAGACTTGACAGGGAGAATTGGAAGGATGAGAAGACAGTCAATGAAGAGATTTGCTTGGGCTGAGGGTGCGATGTGATAAGATGGATATGGATTCTTGGGATCATATAGAGGCGATTCAACCACTTTCTCTTTTCATCCTCAACAATCTGAAACCAAATCTTTCATCTTTAGGAGGAGGAGGAGGACTGGGGCTGTATGTCTGACGCATCTCAGAATTGAAGTATTGAAAAGAGTCTCATTTACATTTTAACAGGTTGTTCAGAGAGGTTTTAGTTGTCAAATCTCCAGGTCAAGTGTTCTCAGAGAATAGCAAGACGAAGACAGTATGCTGTGTTTAAGATTCTTCTGTTTCAGAAACATATGAAGGCTGTAATAAACATCACGATTAATTTATTTTTTTGTTTCCATCCAGAATGCAAGTGACCAGAAGACAGAAATGGAAAAGATAAAAGGGAAGATGGCTCATGAAGTGGCCAAGATTGAAGAGAGAAAGGCAAAAATAGATGATGAGCTGAAAGAAGTACAGGTAAGTGTCATTATACGTCTGTTACTAGAAATACACACACATCAGGGTTCTGGAAACCTGGAAAAGTCATGGAAATTCAAAATGCTAATTCCAGGCCCTGGAAAAGTTATGGAAAACAATATTTTTCCCAAAGTTTTTCGAAAAGTCATGGAAATGTAACTAAAGTTGCATCAAATATAATTTATATTTTATCTAATCGCCGAAATAGTAATACTATAATGATAATAAATACTGTATCGTATAGTAATGAAACGTAAAATGGCATTTAACTGACGAGGTATTTTGCTGGTGAGAGATTTTAGTTGCTTTAGCCTGTAGAAGCTAGTAAGCCAACTATTTGATTTGTTTTAGATAGGCACAACATGTTTTCATATGCAGACCTTATTTTCCTGTTCCATGTTAAAATAAACCATTTTCAGTGGTACTGCTGAGAAAGAGTAATTTTTTTGGTCATGGAAAATTAGGTAAAGGTCATGGAGACCATTGGAAGTCATTGAAAAAGTGTATGAACCCTGACACATACAACTTCTCCCTCGAACAGGTATTTACTCTCCATCCCAGCTGTACTCATCCCTTCTAACCTCTGTATCCCCCCCCCCCTTATTGCTGCCGTCTAGCCTTTGGTAGATGAAGCAAGCGTGCAGTTGGGAACATCAAGCCTGAATGCTCTGTCAGAAATCCGCTCCCTCCGCATGCCGCCTGACGTCATCAGAGACACTCCTGGAGGGGGGGTCCTGAGAATGATGGGAACCTTCGACACCTCCTGGGTCAGCATGAAAAGGTGAAAAGGGGAAGAACATGGGTGTGTCAAATGATAGACATGAGAAAGGAGAAAGAAGGGTGGAATAATAAATGAGAAAGTTTAGATGGAGGGAATGAATCATCAATTTCTGCTTTAGTTGTCTTCACGGCATAATATTAGTCCGTGTATCGTCCAAACATTTATATTTTCCCACCATTTGTTCTTATGGCCCGAAAAAAGAACGTTATGGTATTTATGCAGCATTACGCAATTACTTTTTGATTTCATGTAAATGTAGCTTTGTAGCACACACTCACCTTTAGAGGGTATCAGACGGACCAAAAGTAATTCTGCCTTGCTAATGACTCCACTCTGGGCGTCTGTCTGTGTGTGTGTGTGTGTGTGTGTGTGTGTGTGTGTGTGTGTGTGTGTGTGTGTGTGTGTGTGTGTGTGTGTGTGTGTGTGTGTGTGTGTGTGTGTGTGGTGTGTGTGTGTGTGTGTGTGTGTGTGTGTGTGTGGTGTGTGTGTGTGTGTGTGGTGTGTGTGTGTGTGGTGTGTGTGTGTGTGTGTGTGGCCTAGCATTACTATACTTGTGGGGACCTAAATCTGTTTACACAGTCACGTGTGGGGACTCGCCTCCCTTATGGGGACAAATTGGAGGTCCCCATGAGGGGAGTCATTAATTTTAGGGTGAAGACTTGGTTAGGATTAGGGTTAGGGTAAGGGTTAGGGTTAGACATGTGTTGGTTATGGTTAAGGTTAGGATAAGTCTCCAGGAAATGCATGCAAGTCAATGTAATGTCCCCTGCAGTGATGTATACATGGTGTGTGCGTGCGTGTGTGACAGAAGGGGAAAGACAATTCATCTTCATGGGTAACAAAGAGAATACATTTAATTTGTTTGCGCTTAATTAGAGATGAAAAAACTAAGTTTCTCAATTTTATTTTGAATTAACATTAGCTTCTTCATTTTTTTCTTCTTCATAAGTCACTTACTTCTGTCTTCCTCTCTAAAGATCTGTCTCTCTATCACTTCTTGACTTTGCTTTACTGCCATGGCATTAACATCAAAATATCACATTACATTGCATTTAGCTGACGCTTTTATCCAAAGCGACTTACAATAAGTGCATTCGACCAGGAAGACACAACCTTGAAGAAAACAGAATCATATAAGTACATCAGGTTTCATAGAGCCAAACATTTCAAGTGCTACTCAACTGGCTTTAGGTAAGCCAGTCCTTTATTAGTATAAAAGTGCTTCATTAATAGTTCTAACGGTCGAAGTGGAGTCGAAAGAGATGAGTTTTCAGTCTGCGCCGGAAGATGTGCAAGCTATCTGCCGTCCTGATGTCAATGGGGAGCTCATTCCACCATCTTGGAGCCAGGACAGCAAACCCACGTGTTTTTGCCGATGGGAACTTGGGTCCCCCTCGCAGCGAGGGCGCAGCGAGTCGTTTGGCTGATGCAGAGCGAAGTGCACGCGCTGGGGTGTACGGTTTAACCATGTCCTGGATGTACGAAGGGCCAGATCCATTCGCAGCACGGTAAGCAAGTACCAGTGTCTTGAAGTGGATTCTAGCAATTACTGGAAGCCAGTGAAGGCAGCGGAGGAGCTGAGTGGTGTGGGAAAATTTAGGAAGGTTGAAGACCAGACAAGCCGCTGCATTCTGGATGAGCTGCAGAGGTCGGATGGCACATGCAGGTAGACCAGCCAGGAGGGAGTTGCAGTAGTCTAGGCGTGAGATGACGAGAGCCTGGACCAGAACCTGAGTGGCTTTCTGTGTCAGCTGGGGACGTATCTTCCTGATGTTGTACATACATGTTATCACCACAGTCAACATGTATGTGATTTCTTTGTCACCTGGTCATGTCCAATCCTCTCTCTTTCTTGTTTTTTCCTCATTTCTTCTGTAGTTTTCTGGCTAAGCGTGGTGTGAGGGAGGACATAACAACATTTGAGGTGAGGAACATCACCCCTGAGATTCGCCAGAGTGTGGAAGAACTGCTCAACAGGAACAAGGCTTCCTTCGAGCCCAAGGTCAGTTAGCCACAATAGCAGAATAATAATTAGATGTATGGTAGCTGAAAGTGATTGTTCCTTGTTCCTTTTGTATTTCTTAGCTGAAAATAGTATTGTAACTTTTGTTATTACTGACTTATTGCTGTTGTTGGTCAGAATGCAAAGCGTGCGAGTGCAGCAGCTGCTCCCCTGGCCGCCTGGGTCAAAGCCAACATCCAATACTCCCACGTCCTAGAGAGGATCCAGCCACTGGAGAGAGAGCAGGCCGGACTACTGGAGTAGGAAAACACACACACACAAATACCACTATGCTATAATAGCACCATACACACACACACTTATTCATCATAATTGTAGTCAAAGAAAATCGATTTCATGCATGCTTGTAAGTGAGCTTTTGGTCTTGGTCTTCACCTGGCAGCTCATATTCATTTTCTCTCAAAATAAATATACAGACCTAACACTTGTTATTGTGTGTGTCCAGAAACATGAGGAAAACAGAGAGCAGGAAGAATAAGCTGGAGGACCAGCTTAACTCTGTCGGAGCCAAAGTCAACGAGCTGAAAGAGAAGTATGCCTCCTTCTAACTTTCAAATCAAATCAGGTTTTATTTATATAGCACATTTTAAAAACGATTTTTGGTCGAGCCAAAGTGCTGTACATGCAGGGTTGGGTTTTAACGGAATACATGTAACGGCGTTACGTAATCAGAATACAAAAATCAAGTAACTGTATTCAGCTCGCGTTACATTTGAAAAACGAGTAATCTGATTACAGTTACTTTCGTAAACCTGAAGTGAATACATTTTGGAATACTTATTGGAATTATTGGTGGAAAGATTTCCTCACAACATTTAATATTCATTACTAAAGGTATACAGCCGAATCATCACAGCCCACAAAACCTATTACCGCCGCAGATGGACCAAAAAAGCGTTTGAAAAAAAATCGCGGGTCCGCTCAGTGAAACAATAACAACGAAACATGGAAGAACAAAAGTCTGCGTTTAAATCGCGTGTGTGTGGTTAAAACACATCAGCCTGCGGTCGCTCTTTCTTTAGCCTTACTAATGATTATTTCTGAAGGTAAACACAGTGAAGGCGGTGCGTGAAAGGCACTGCGTGCTCCTCTTCTCAGAGGCTGCCTCCTGGCGCTGCAGAGATTTCATGAAGTGAAGGAGGTGTTCCTTCTATAAAACAGCTGCGGGCAGCAGATACTGTGAGAGTCACGGACATGAATGCATAGATCAAGGCAGACTGGTGCACACACTCTCCTGTTTTGCCAATCCGGTGCTTAAACAAATATAGCTCTACACCCCTGGCCGTAATGTCCTTAAAATGAAGTCCGAGTTTGACATTTTAATTCATGTCCTGCCAACACTGGCAGGACAGAAGGTGACACGCTCGTTCTAAGCCGTGTCCCTCACTCCTCACATCCCAAGCTGCATCCCCAAAAAGTGTATTATGTTGTTACATCGTTTCAGATGTTATGTTTCAGTTCACTCTTGATAAGCCATTAAAACAGTAAAAACACATTCAGTGTCCTTTTGCTTTTTGTGTCTCCTGTTCACCAAAACATACCCATCTGTGATGGAAAAAGAAAGTAATCCAAAAGTAATCTGATTACGTTACTTTTTTAAGACACGTAACTGTAACTGTATTCGGATTACTTTCAGAGCCATGTATTCAGTAATCAGTAACTGATTACATTTACAAAGTAACCCTCCCAACCCTGTGTACATGCAATAAAAAACACTTTACTGCGATAGCAAACAGAAGACAATAAATTACAACAGCAAATATAAAAATCAAACACCCGGAAATGTCATGAGTCGTGCTCCGCTCTGACTAGAAGGCCAGGGAGAAGAAGTGAGTCTTTAGTGTTGACTTTCCATCTATTCTTCCAGCGTTGAATCCTTTCATTCTGTATTTTACCAGTGACAAAGTCTAAATATTGCCTTATGACTAAAACAAAGACATTCAATTAGAGACAGGACAATAAATGGTTCCTTTTGTTTCATGGCATGGGCAGAACCAGGACTGGTGAAGTGTCATTTACTTCAAAGCTTTGGTGAAAAGCAGGAATCTTTGGAAATTATGAAGCTTTTAAGAAACTTCTGAAGCTCGGCTTGCAGGCTAGATTTCCACAAACAAATCTAGTAGTTGCCTTGACTTACTGCCAGCCATGCAGGATCCCTTCCTCTCTTTTACCATGTAGTTATACCAAGGATACAAACAATCAATGATAACGGGCCACTCTCTTTTGCCTGGACATCAGCCAGTTCTTTTCTTATAAGGACATAATGAACAAAGGTAAACTTCCCTCTACAAGTGTGACTGAGCGCTCATTCCCTGCTCTTTCCTCCAACATGTTCAACCTTTGCTCTCTCAGACAATCTGTCTTGCCATTTGACTTAGTATCCAACCCTATTTGTACAATGACTTCTTAACTGTGTTAGTCAAACTGAAAGATGTCTTACTTGCCCCGGCCATTCCTCTCCTCTCCTCTTGAGTAGTCTCTTGGCACCATTCCTTACTTTTCCTCACCTCACCTGTCCCAACAACGCATTATCCAGATTTGTATTTTGAAAGGCACAGAAGTAGCTACAAATGCTTTACACAACAGAGAAATAATTAAATACATGTTTTCAATCTATTTAGTCTAGCCTGGGTAGATGAAACGAATATCAAAATGTCGAGCTTAAAAATCTCCAATGATTCCACATCAAAAGCATTTACGCATTTTTTTCTTCCCCTTCTTTTTATTCTTTATCTCAGGTTTCAGTGTCACACTACAGAGGCGGCTAAGTTGGAGGCTGAGGTAACAAAAGCTCAGGACACGATCACTGCCGCCCAGCAGCTCCTATCACAACTGGAAGGAGAACACACACGGTGGAACGCACAGGTAGTTTGACGTGTCTGTGTGTTGAGGTGTGTACCGGTGAGGGAGGTTATACGCATTTACTAAGAAAGGGGCACTTTTAACACATAAGAGCAACAGGAGCTGTGTGTGTGTTTTTGTGTGTGTGTGTGTGTGTGGTGTGTGTGTGTGTGTGTGTGTGTGTGTGTGTGTGTGTGTGTGTGTGTGTGTGTGTGTGTGTGTGTGTGTGTGTGTGTGTGTGATGATAGGGGGGATGTATCCTGCTGTCTTTGGTCCCTTCTGGCTGTTTTTACTCCTCTCTGCAGCATCTGTCTGCGCCTTAATTAAAACACTCAATCTCTTGCTGACACGCACACTTGCGCACACACACACACACACACTCACTGCCTCCCTCAAGGTCCGCACCCACCAAAGAGCCAGTTAACTCTCTTCTCACGTATCTCCATATCCTCACACTACACATTTCCTCCCCAACACTTTTGCACACTGTGCAGAAGCTGTGGTTAGCTATATGTTGATGCCTCTAAGTTGTTAAAAGTGTTTCAAGGGCACATGGGGAGAGGGGTAAACAAGAGAGTGAGCGAGTACAGACTGAGTGGTGCATAAATAGATGGATGTTTTGAGCTAAGGTGTTGGGTGTATCATGATGTCTGACAGTATTAAACCAGAGATCGCATGGTTATGAAAACCGGCAGCACAGAGATGGCGGGATTCAGGGTCATAAGGCGTTTCAATTAAGCCTGATGCATAGTTATTCTCCAAAAATCGCTTGTGAGCATGCTAATAGACTCAAATTAATTCCGGCTCAACATAGAAATCATAACATTACATTATCTCATAATAACAAGTGTGTGCCTGTGTTACTGCATTTGTGTTCTGGTCAGAGTCAGTGTAGACTTTTGGGGATTTTTGGGGCTAGAAGTCGGGGTTTTGTGGTTCATCAGAGGAAACGCATGCAATGCCCACGAGGGTCTGGTTACTTACCTTTCCCTTCTTTTATCCCTCTGATTCCTCCCAATCCCCGCAGTGCCCTCCCCTCTCTTGTCTGTTAATAATCTGTTCTTTCACCCTAATCACCTACTCTCTTTTTGATCAGATGTCTGAGATAAAGAATGAGTTGGAAACGCTCCCTATGAGGGCCATGCTTGCTGCAGCCTTCATCACCTACCTCTCTGCAGCATCTGAAGACCGCAGGAGACACTGTCAAGAGACATGGATGGCTCAATCCGGACTACAAAGTAAACATACAACTACTTATACATAGCTAACGACACACTAGCACCAGACACACAAAAAGCACACTACTTTCTCCTCTCCTTAACTCTAAGTGTTACAATAGCTTGATCACCATTTAACTAGTTCACTATTGAACATTTAACACTCTAAGAATACAACTTCACTCAAGTAACCCAACATTGCAACTGTATTTAGCAACACAACAAGTACAAATGTCAGGAATTCACATTAAGCATTACAGAATTGAATAATCCTGTTTTTCAGAACTGGATTTGACTTCTCATCTGCCAAGCATAATCACCTTCATTTGTCAGCCTTCCAAAATTCCCTCTACACAAATGAACCTGAAAACGTGTGAAAGTCTCTTTCAGCACTAATTAGTGTCTTATTAATAGCTCCTTCCACATTATTCCGCTTGGCAACCTCGTTCCCAGGGGGCTTCAGATGTGCATGTTAAGAGCTGAGTCAAGTTGACCCACTATCATTTTTTTAAATCCTTATGTCCTTCCAATGGCTTCTCCACAATAGGGGTGCTTAATCGATTAAAATCGATGACCAAATTAGTTGCCAACTAATTCAGTCACAGTTTTAGTGTCGCCAACTCGTTTCTAACATGCAAAAAGACAAAAAAATGCGTCTATGGTGTATTTTCGATCTTTCCAATCGAGACGAGATCTCTCTCCCCCGTCTGTGTGCGAGGGGGCGGGGCAGTTTACACACATGCACAGCTGCTACATGCATGCAACACACACACACACACACACACACACACACACACACACACACACACACACACACACACTCACACACTCACACACACACACACAGCGGGGATGGCGGAGAGAAGCGCTCCAAGGTGTGGTTAAATGTTACCCGTCTCGATGTGGACAATGCTCTTTGCCAAAAGTGTAATAAGAGTTTAGCATGTAAGGGCGGTAACACGAGCAATTTGTCTAAACATTTAGCAAAAGTGCTCCACATTCAGACGGAGAAATGCACCGGGCTCGACTGTCTTTCTAGTACCTAGCTCTGTAGCCCCGCCCACGAGTAACTTTTCCCCGTCAGCAACACACGGAGTTAACAAAATTATAGAAACATGGGTTAATGATTAGAGGTAACTGAGTTATTTATTTTGTTAAAGTTTCAGCTATTCTGTTTACAGTTCTGTCATCACATTATTTAATACGATTTGTTAAAACATTGTTGTTTCTTATTTAATTTAAATAAAAAGCGATGTTAATTGTTCACAATTTGTCAAGTTAATTTAATAATATATGTATTTTTGAATCAAGTATTAATCTTTATTGTTTTCATTGTTAGTTTCCACATGCCTAAAACAACCTCAAGCTAAATCTAAAAGTTGATGGCTAAATAAGAGCGTTTGAGAAATTGTGCAAGGCACACAGTAATAGTCCGAATAGTCGATTAATCGTTTCATTAATCGATTATCAAATTAGTCGTTTGTTGCAGCCCTACTCCACAATGTAGGTGTCAAGATAACTTAGTGAACCCACTTAAAGTGTATTATACTGTGTTTAGGCACTATTGATGAGGCTTGTTGTCAGTAACTGTCATATCACAGGATTGTTTTTAGTGGGCAAAAAGAAAAGCAACAAATCTGCATTTGTGTGTTGTTTGTTTGTTTCAGAGTTTGACTTGCGTTCATTCCTGTGCTCGGAGAGTGAGCAGCTGATCTGGAAGGGTCAAGGGTTGCCATCTGATGACCTCTCCATGGAGAATGCACTGGTCATATTACAGGTTAGACATCCATTTGTCACTCGGTCTAATTTTGTTCATTTTTCCACTTTTGCTTTATTTCCCTTAATAACAATTCAGATTTTTCACAGGAAGATCTATTGTAATGTAGACTTAATGCAATGTAATCCCCAACATCCATCTCCTTCTGCAAAGTTAACTTTTTTCTATTTCTATATTAGCTTACAGTAAGGCTTATGCTCTCATGCATTACAAAAGACATCAAAGTACAATATAAATACAGCACTCTCTTGTAAGAGCCAGTCTCCATATTAATAGTTTTGTCAATAATCTTTCCCTTGTTGCCATTCATCTGTCTTCCATTTGTCTGTAATGTGTTTTGTTTTTACCATTGCTGCATCAGATCAATGCACTCAAGCTACGGGTAAGAAGCTGTTCCATCATTCTTCCTTATAGCTTAGCGTAGCCTCCCTGTTTCTCTCACTGTCTGTCTGTGTGTTCCTTTTTTATAGTTTCTTTATTATTGTTGTTTCATCTTCTGTATACACTACCAACAAAATGTGTATGGCAGTCATTCACATTAACACAAACACACAAACACCAATATGCAAAAACCAAGATGACCTTTATCTGTATATTTATTAGACAACCTAATCATCTCAATCAATTAGCCTATTTGGTACAGAACTACAAAGGGGGTTAATTGCAGCAGTTTCTCACTAATATGTCAATGTATGCTGTGATGTACTTAGTGGGGATGGGAATTTGAAAGCAAATGTATATTCGGATATTCGACCCCCAAAAAAAAGGTTAACCGAAATGTACATATCCTATAACAAAAAGAAAAAAATGTGGGAAAAATGTTTACAAAAAGATAAAAAATATTTAATTTTGAAAAATAAATAAATACATGTTCAAATAAGTATAGAAACCAAGTCAAATTTGTCAAATGTATTGAACTGGTGATCACAGTTTGAACAGTTGACAGCTATAGGCCTACAGCTTTCATGCTTAAAACATAACTTGGTTTTTAAATTAAAGAGGGATCATACACGAACAACATAACCAGTTAGGGTAACGTAACCCTATTACAACAGAGATCAACAACCTATAACAGGGCCTATGTACAGAATGCAGCTATTCAATACTCATTCTTGTTTAAGAATATGAGCATATCTACATGCTCAGGGGAGAGGCGGGTGCGGAGGCGATTCACAATCAGGCCAGCCGTAGAGAAGACCCTCTCAGCTGGAATTTGGGCATAAGTTGAGGTTTGAGTCTGCGTGATCTGCGTATAGGGAGGGGCAGCAGCCATATCATTAGCTAGAACTAGCTAGATCTGATGGATTTGGACATAAACGCGAGTGAATTATAACCGGACGTGAGAGAGAGAGATCAGCACCTGCAGCTCTCCCCGCTGTGAGGGACCGGTGAGCGGAGCAAAACACACCCTTAGACCTAACACATTTTGTAGCTATGGCACTGTCGTATACATTGAATTATTCCATTTGATAATATGTAATCAACTTAGGCACTTCTCCCAAAAAAAAGGAAATTACAATAAAAATATTCATAACTCATATTCGAATACTTGAATCATTTCGAATATTCGATTAATCGTTCCCATCCCTAATACTTAGGTGCTGTTTACATGAAAACGCAAACGGTTGTATCCGCTACTTTTCTCTTTCGCATAGCCCGTTTGTTCACATGAGGCCGTAACGGAAACGCGGAAACGGACCCCGCAAACGATAACGGGTCCCAAGGTGGATAGATCTGCAACCGGAACGCTCTGGGGGGGCAATCGGCTCTGTGTTCTGTTTTGTTTCTTTTTGGCTTTGTTTTTGTTTTGTTTGTCTACCCTCCCTCCCAAATGTAAAGCGTCTTTGGATTCAAGAAAAGCGCTATAGAAATAAAATGTATTATTATGTCACATTTCTGCTCTTGGATAAACTTCACGGCATTGTCCTTTCTAATAATACAGTGTTATGGTTTAACTCGTACATTCACAGTAGAAAGCAATGTGTGGTTGTTAATGGGAAACAGTCTGACCTGTTGATCCAACAAAAGGGTGTAACCCAAGGATCAACTCTGGGCCTACTTCTGTTCTCTATTTACATAAATGATTTATCTTCTTGTCTCATTAATTGTTGTACTCACCTTTATGCTGATGACACTGTCATATATACATCCAAATCAGATTTTTCACAAATTCAGATCTCTCGTCAATCGGATTTTAATATCTTACAGGACTGGCTATCACACAATAAACTACTGCTTAACAAAACAAAGTCTTATACCATGGTCTTTGGTACCAGGCAGAAGCTCAAATCCAAACCTAATGTAGTAATAACATGTAAGGATGGCACTGCTCTGCATAAAATTGATAGCTTTAAATATCTTGGTGAATGGCTAGACACTGAACTTTCATTTAAACTACATATAAAGCATGTAATACAAAGTCAATTACGGAATCGGTGTTTTACACCGCTATTCTGCCCTTGCGTATGCATCGCACTGCATAGCTTAACAGATAGCTAACAAAGACTCAGAAGACAGTTGTTGAGTTGACCATTTACTGAGGCTTGAAATTGTAAAACTGCAAAAATAAACAGAAAAATACAACACAAGTTACACAATTTAAATAATACATGTGCAACATAATGCAAATAGAGTGCAGTATAATCAACAGCCTATGCTAAGAATGAGCTATGTCCGTTAGCTTAGCAGCTAGTTAGCTTAGCTTATCTTACACATTGAAACCACACAATCAATTAAACCACATTTTTGAAACATAACTTGGCACACATGTAAGTTTGTATACTTACAGACAGATCTACTCCAAGGATTAAAACAAAATGATCTGTGGCATAGAACTGAGCTACGATGTGCTCTGCATGGCTTTCCTGTGTAAACTAAAACACAAGAAGGAGTCGCGCTATCTGGTGCCTTAAAGCTACAGTACCGAATTTTGCCACTAGGGGGTGCCAATACACTATGGTGTCAGAACACTCCCCGCTTGGTAAACCTTTTTACCACTATTTACATCTCTTTACCCTTGGTATCAGTAACACCACATCGCTGATGGGCCTAAGGTACTCTTTAGCTGTCCCTTGACCTAAGGTCTTCACCATGACCTTTCGCACCTTGCCGTCCGAACTTGGAATGGCCTTTACTATCAGACCAAGAGGCCAGTCATTACGTTGTGCTTGAACGTCCTTTAACAAAACAACGTCACCATCCTGGAGATTAGGCCGCTCCTCGGTCCACTTCCTCCGAGGCTGAAGAGTTGCCAGATACTCCTGCTTCCACCGTTTCCAGAAGGAGTTCGCCAAGCTCTGAACCTGGCGCCACTGTACCTTACATAGGTGATCCAGTTCAAAGTCCCCCGGGGGTGTGGGTGTCACACTCGCCTTCTGGGTTAGAAGAGTAGCAGGTGAGAGTATCTCAGGAAGGTCTGTATCATAAGAGATGGGAACCAGAGGCCTGGCGTTCATGATGGCCATAACTTCAGCCATCAAAGTGGCCAGGACTTCATGGGTCAGTTTATCCTTATTCTTCAACAGCAGTGCATCAAGGACCCGTCGAGCCACACCAATCATCCTCTCCCAAGCTCCACCCATATGTGAGGAATGAGGTGCGTTAAATATCCATGTACAACCATGGTCTTGCAGATAGTCCTTGATCTCAGGATCGTCCGTGTTTATCTGAAGCTCTCTGCATGCTCCAATAAAGTGTGTGCCTCTGTCTGACCTGAGGTGTTTGACAGGTCCACGAATCGACAGGAAGCGCCTCAAGGCATTAATGCAACTTGAGGTGGTCAGGGTTTCTATAACCTTCAAGTGAACAGCTCTCGTACTGAGACATGTGAAAATGACTGCCCATCTTTTACTCTCAGCAGCACCACCTCTTGTGCGACGAGTTATCACACTCCATGGACCAAAGACATCAAGCCCTACATGTGTAAAAGGTGGATCCATGGACAGTCTGTCAGCAGGCAGATCGGACAGACATTTTCTGAACCTCAAACTTGCCTCTCAACTTCCTGCAGATGACACATTTGAATATTGTACTCGAAATGAGCCTCTTCCCTCCTACTATCCAGACAACGGCAGTGCGCAGTGCGCCCTCTGTTAAATGGCGACCTTGGTGAGCTGCTTGATCATGATAGTGTCGGACTAAGAGAGTGGCAACATGATGACTGGCTGGCAGGATGAGTGGATGTTTCTCTTGGTCTTCCAATTGGGCTTTATGGATGCGACCCCCAACTCTCAGCAATCCATCCTTGTCAAGAAATGGGTCCAGTTTCACAAGAGAGCTGTGGCTAGGAACATTAATGCCCTGAGTTGCTTGTAAACATCCTGCTGCACTGCCTTCAAGATGATTGTTTTGGCCTGAGAGAGCTCTGAGGTGTGTGACTGTTTGCAGTGATGCCATCCATTGCACTCTACAGTGTGAGACTTGCTGGAATAGGACTTGGCTACATGAATGAGTGTTGCCATACCTCTTACTAGAGCCTTCCAAGTAGAGAAATGTTTGAACCGTTGTGATCCGAGACTCTGCTCTGTGACCTTGGTTGCAAGAGAGAGAACTTGAGGATACATTTCTTTATCAGTCTCTGGTTGCACAAGTTCAAATGATTCAGTCTTATTTTCTTGCTCTGTGTCTGTCTGACGGAGAAATTGAGGGCCAAAGAACCAACTGGATGACATCAGACAAGCTGCTGGTATTGGCCTTGTTCCGTGGTCAGCAGGGTTCACTTCAGTTTTCACATAGAGCCACTGTTCTGGGTTAGTACTGTTCCTTATGCGAGCTACTCTGTTAGCTACGTAGGTGTAGAACCGCCTTGAATTGTTGTAGATGTAGCCAAGAACAACGCGACTGTCCGTGAAGAACCTGACTGCCTTCAACTCCAAGTCAATCTCAGACTTGATTAGTTTTGCCAGTTCAACCGCCAAGACTGCCCCACACAGCTCCAGGCGAGGTATGGTGTGCAATGGGTAAGGAGCTTTGATTTGCCCATCACAAAGCCTCCATGCCATTTCCCATCAGAGTCAAGAACACGTAGGTATGCTACGGCAGCAATTGCCCTTGTAGAAGCGTCTGAGAAAACACAAAGTTCTGTTCGTTTGCAAGATGACATTGAGACCGGGGTATATGGTCTTGGTACTTGAATCTGTTCCAGCTCAGTTAAGGAGTCAGTCCAAGCTTTCCACTGAGCTTCCTTCTCTGGTGGGAGTGGGACGTCCCACTCGTACTGTTCTGAAGAAAGTTCTCTTACCAACGCCTTGCCTTGCACAGTGATGGGAGATGCAAATCCCAGGGGATTAAAGAGACTGTTCACAGTGGACAGTATGCCTCGACGAGTGAACGGTTTAATGTCCTGTGAAACTTTAAAAGTGAAACTGTCATTATTGAGTTCCCAGCTTATGCCCAGACTCCGTTGGAGAGGCAAAGGGTCGGCTCCCAGATCCAGATCTTTAAAGTCGCTTGTTCGTTCTTCAAGAGGAAAGGCCTCCATGACCCTGGCACTGTTTGAAGCTATTTTGCGAAGCCTCAAATTGGACTCAGCCAGTAGGCTCTTGGTTCGCTGTTGCAGATCAATGGCTTCATCTTCTTTTGACACTGAAATTAGTCCATCATCGACATAAAAGTTCCTGAATACAAACTCCTTTGAGTCTGTGCCATGTTCAGTTTCCCCTTGCTCTGCAGCCTTTCTCAGCCCGTATGTTGCTACTGCTGGTGATGGACTGTTGCCAAACACGTGCACTGTCATCCAGTAGTCAACAATCTCCTTATCTGGGTCGTTGTCTCTGTGCCACAAAAAACGCAGGAAGTTGCGATGGTCCTGTCTGACCTTGAAACAATAGAACATCTGTTCTACGTCAGCTGTGACGGCTATTTGCTCCCTTCTGAATCTCAGTAGGACCCCAATTAGAGTGTTGTTGAGGTTGGGTCCACTGAGGAGAACGTCGTTCAATGACACTCCTTTGTACTGAGAGCTGGAATCAAAAACTACTCTTATTTTCCCTGGTTTTTGCAGGTGGTAAATACCGAATGTAGGCAAATACCAGCACTCTTGTCCATGCTGCAGTTGTGGAGTTGGCTCGGCTTGGTGGTTGTCAATGACCTTCTGCATGAAGTCAAAGAAATGCTCTTTCATGTCTGGTCTCCTTCTGAATGAGCGCTGGAGAGAGGAGAGATGCTGCAAGGCATGTTCCCTGTTATTAGGAAGGGGCTTGCGGGGGAAGCGAAAGGGCAGTGGTGCCACCCAGCGGTTTTCATCATCCATATACACCTTGTTTTCCATGATTCGGAGAAAGATCTTGTCATCCACAGACAGGGCTGGTTTGTCGTCGTCAGGTGTTTTTCGAAACACACTTTCTCCTATACAATCGAAACTTCCATTAAGGACGTTTT
Source organism: Gymnodraco acuticeps (assembly GCF_902827175.1). Classification (NCBI taxonomy): domain Eukaryota; kingdom Metazoa; phylum Chordata; class Actinopteri; order Perciformes; family Bathydraconidae; genus Gymnodraco; species Gymnodraco acuticeps. Next base: position 284,297 of record NW_022990441.1, read on the forward strand.
CCAGGCTGTGAGATGGGGCTGGAAGATGATGCTTGGCTGGACCATTTAACCTCTCCTTCACCTGAATGCTGTTCGTGCACGGCTTAAGAAAGGATGGGCGTCCATTTTGAAGGACATGGGTCTTGTAGACGTTAACATTGTTTGAATTGTGAGTCCCATCCAGGCATATTTCTCCAACTATGACCCAGCCAAGGTCAAGGCGCTGGGTGAGTTGTGAGGCCCGTTACACTGTTCACGCACCTTATGTAGACGCAGAATGTCTCTTCCGAGCAGAAGGAGAATAGGAGCATTGGTGTCGAGGGGAGGAATCTTGTCAGTCACTTGCCTGAGGTGTGGAAAATACTGTGTGATCTCCGGAGTGGGAATCTCTGACCTGTCGTCAGGCAAGTTGTTACATTCCAACAGAGGAGGGAGTGCTGCTTTAGTTTTCCCATCAAGTGACTCCACTATAATGTTGCATGCTTTTCTTCCTGCTGTCTCCACTTTGCCTGAGCATGTTGTTAGAGTATAGAGAGATGCATTGCCATTCAAGCCAAATAGATCGAAGAATTGTGATTTTGCTAACGACCGATTACTTTGATCATCTAGCACTGCATACACTCTGTGTGACTTGTTGGGATAATCAGCCTGGTATACATTCACCAAACAGATTTTCGAGCATGATCTGGGCTTGGGAGCACCACAGCAGATTTCTGTACACATGGAAGTTACTTCAGGTGGCCTTTGTCCTCCAGACTCTCCGCTTTGCTCATTCTCAGGTCTGAACATACCAAACGACCAAGGAGCTGGACCAGGATGCATGGCTGAGGTATGTTTGTCACTTTCACACTCCTTGCATTTAAGTGTTGCCTCGCAATCTTTGGCAATATGCTTTGTGGATTCACAACATCCAAAGCAGATGGATTTCTCCTTTAAATAGGTTATTCTCTCATCAAGGTGTCTTCCTCAAAACCAACGGCATTTTGACAGTGGATGAGGCTTGTTATGCACTGGGCATTGTTTGTCTGGTTCCTCTGTCTTGATAGCTGAGCTAGACTGTGAGGCAGAAGCAGTCACTTCAGTTTTCCTAACTGAAACAGCTGTTCTCGGAGTGTATTTAGGTGTTCTATCCACTCTAATGTCACTTTGGGAAGAGGAGAGACTGAATGCAAAACTTGGATCATTTCTGATCTTTGCCTGGGCACATACACATTTCACAAAGAAGCTGAAAGGTGGGAAAGGCACAAGATAATCTTCCTTATACCTGGAACCTTGCGTTACCCAGCGCTCTCGTAGACTCTAAGGAAGCTTTTCCACTATTGGATTAACACCTCTTGCAGTGTCCAAATATGCTAGGCCAGGCAGGAATCCACCAGATTTAGCGGCATCTATCTCCAGTAGCAAGTCACCTAGCTCTCTGAGCTGGTGGATGTCTTTGTTTGAGGTGGTTGGAAATGTCTCTATTCGTTTTAGAAGGGCATTTTTGATCACCTCTGGGCATCCATAACATTCCTCTAAGCGCCGCCATATCATACTGACACCTGCTGTGGGGTTATGAACGTGCACTGACCTTATCCGCTTTGCATGTGCTGCTGACTCCGGTCCAAGCCATTTGACAAGGAGGTTGAGCTCTTCGTGGTCAGACAGATACAGCTCCCTTGTAACTGCTTGGAATGATGATTTCCATGCCCAGTAATTTTCTGGACGATCATCAAAGGCAAGGAGCCCAGAACTCACCATCTCTTTTCTCACGAGATACTGAGCAAGATCAGGAGTATGAGGAGTTGGAGCTGAGTAGTTATTTGGAACGAAGGCTGGAGAGACAGGAAGCGATGCATAGTGTAGGTCCTCAGTGGGTTTGTGCTCATCTGCACCCTTGTGTGGCCAATGTATGCCCTGCTGTCCGTTATTGTGAGAAGTGAGTTTCTGTGTTTCCACGTTTTGAAACTGTTGGTGAGTGTTTTGTAAAAATGAATGTTTATCAATGTATTCTGTTGTGCGTCTTGCTGGATCCTCCTGAGCTACATCCTGTAACTCACCAAGATGTCCTTCTTCCAAATCTGCTGCAGCTGCTTCAAATATGGCTGCCTCTTTAGATGCGGCCACAGCTTTACTTTCCAGCTTCAAAACAGGTTTGCCTCCACCTCTGCTTTCTGCCTCATCATGGCTGCCTCCCTTTCTGCGAAGGATACCTTTATTTTTGCTGCTTCGGCTTTAGCTCTTGCCCTTGTCGCTGCAGCACTGACAGATGACTTGCTTGACCTTGTTGATGACCTGTGACTTGAGGCCCGGGACCTGGTCTCCACAGACCGGAGTTCTTCTTCCTGGTCATTCATCTTACTGCTGTCTGATGAATGAGTCTTTAGGTTGAAGTAGTAGCGTGCTGATCACAGAATTATTTCGCTGCCTTTCCAGCTGAGTAGTGTCTTTTTACTATTCTGTTGCGTATGCATCGCACTGCATAGCTTAACAGATAGCTAACAAAGACTCAGAAGACAGTTGTTGAGTTGACCATTTTCTGAGGCTTGAAATTGTAAAACTGCAAAAATAAACAGAAAAATACAACACAAGTTACACAATTGAAATAATACATGTGCAACATAATGCAAATAGAGTGCAGTATAATCAACAGCCTATGCTAAGAATGAGCTATGTCCGTTAGCTTAGCAGCTAGTTAGCTTAGCTTATCTTACACATTGAAACCACACAATCAATTAAACCACATTTTTGAAACATAACTTGGCACACAGGTAAGTTTGTATACTTACAGACAGATCTACTCCAAGGATTAAAACAAAATGATCTGTGGCATAGAAATGAGCTACGATGTGCTCTGCATGGCTTTCCCGTGTAAACTAAAACACAAGAAGGAGTCACGCTATCTGGTGCCTTAAAGCTACAGTACCGAATTGTGCCACTAGGGGTGCCAATACACTATGGTGTCAGAACAACCGCTCTCGCAATTGTTTTACGCTCAGTGTCCGAAAGAGAATTGCTTCTCAATTTATTCTTCCGATTATGGACTATTGTGATGTTGTCTAACAAAATGCACATAAATCAGATCTTGCTCCACTCAACATAGCCTACAATAGACTATTCAGATGTATTCTTGGTTGTCCTTTTCGTACACATCACTGCATAATGTATAAGCAACTTAAATGGCCTTCTTTAAATGTAAGAAGACACACGCATTGGCTTCAGCTGATATTTAAATGCATTTATCTTAACTATCCCCCTTATTTAAAGCAGTATTTTGTACCCTACTCGCCAAATCATCATTCTGTTCAGATTTATTTCTCTGTCCCCTCTGCAAAAAAATTGATTGGCAGAAGAGCGTTCATTTTCAAAGCCCCAACAGACTGGAATACTTTACCTGCTGCTATTAGATCTCTTGCATCATTGGGTATGTTTAAACATGCATTATCATCTCACTTTCAACTGGTCTGTACTTGTTATTAATGAAACTGATATTGATGAAACTGATTTGCTCAACTGTCTCTCAAATTGTAATGATTGTATGCATTGCTTGAATTTTACTTAACAGAGTATATGTGGTTTGTCTTGTGTGTCATGTTTTGCATTTTGTCTTTTTGTTTATGTATGTCTGTAAGTTGTTGCTATTGTCGGGACCCCCTTGAAAACGAGATGGTGCATCTCAAGGGGTTTATCCCAATGAATAAAAAAAAAAATCTATATACAGTGGGGCAAAAAAGTATTTAGTCAGCCACCAATTGTGCAAGTTCTCCCACTTAAAAAGAGGAGGCCTGTAATTTTCATCCTAGGTACACTTCAACTATGAGAGACAGAATGGGGGGAAAGAATCCAGGAAATCACATTGTAGGATTTTTAATGAATTAATTGGTAAATTCCTCGGTAAAATAAGTATTTGGTCACCTACAAACAAACAAGATTTCTGGCTCTCACAGACCTGTAACTTCTTCTTTAAGAGCCTCCTCTGTCCTCCACTTGTTAACTGTATTAATGGCACCTGTTTGAACTCATTATCAGTATAAAAGACACCTGTCCACAACCTCAAACAGTCACATTCCAAACTCCACTATGGCCAAGACCAAAGAGCTGTCAAAGGACACCAGAAACAAAATTGTAGACCTGCACCAGGCTGGGAAGACTGAATCTGCAATAGGTAAACAGCTTGGTGTGAAGAAATCAACTGTGGGAGCAATTATTAGAAAATGGAAGACATACAAGACCACTGATAATCTCCCTCGATCTGGGGCTCCACGCAAGATCTCACCCCGTGGGGTCAAAACGATCACAAGAAAGGTGAGCAAAAATCCCAGAACCACACGGGGGGACCTAGTCAATGACCTGCAGAGAGCTGGGACTAAAGTAACAAAGGTTACCATCAGTAACACACTACGCCGTCAGGGACTCAAATCCTGCAGTGCCAGACGTGTCCCCCTGCTTAAGCCAGTACATGTCCAGGCCCATCTGAAGTTTGCTAGAGAGCATTTAGATGATCCAGAAGAGGATTGGGAGAATGTCATATGGTCAGATGAAACCAAAATAGAACTTTTTGGTAAAAACTCAATGAGACGTGTTTGGAGGAGAAAGAATGCTGAGTTGCATCCAAAGAACACCATACCTACTGTGAAACATGGGGGTGGAAACATCATGCTTTGGGGCTGTTTTTCTGCAAAGGGACCAAGACGACTGATCCGTGTAAACGAAAGAATGAATGGGGCCATGTATCACGAGATTTTGAGTGACAACCTCCTTCCATCAGCAAGGGCATTGAAGATGAAACGTGGCTGGGTCTTTCAGCATGACAATGATCCCAAACACACCGCCCGGGCAACGAAGGAGTGGCTTCGTAAGAAGCATTTCAAGGTCCTGGAGTGGCCTAGCCAGTCTCCAGATCTCAACCCCATAGAAAATCTTTGGAGGGAGTTGAAAGTCCGTGTTGCCCAGCGACAGCCCCAAAACATCTTTGCTCTAGAGGAGATCTGCATGGAGGAATGGGCCAAAATACCAGCAACAGTGTGTGAAAACCTTGTGAAGACTTACAGAAAACGTTTGACCTCTGTCATTGCCAACAAAGGGTATATAACAAAGTATTGAGATGAACTTTTGTTATTGACCAAATACTTATTTTCCACCATAATTTGCAAATAAATTCTTTAAAAATCAGACAATGTGATTTTCTGGATTTTATTTTTCTTCATTTTGTCTCTCATATTTGAGGTATACCTAGGATGAAAATTACAGGCCTTTCTCATCTTTTTAAGTGGGTGAACTTGCACAATTGGTGGCTGACTAAATACTTTTTTGCCCCATTGTATATACATGGAGAACTACATGAACTACATGTTGCTAATTCCACCGCGGGGCATAAACAGAAGGGCAACCATGCTGGGGGTCTTCTTCGCTGCTTTTGGTGTATTTTGTGGTGGAATTACAGCGCCACTTACAGGCCCGGCATATGTACTACAGCGTCTCCAGCGCTTTCGATTGGTCTCGTGCGGAATTACAACGCCACTTACAGGCCCGGCATATGTACTACAGCGTCTCCAGCACTTTCGAGCGGTCTCGTGTGAACGGAAGACTTTTTTGATATCGTATTCGGTTCGTTTGCGGTTCATTTGCGTTTCGTATGCGTTTGCGTGTAAATGGGGTCTAAGGCTGTTGCAAACCATTAAAGAAATAGATGGGATACACATAGGGTAGACCAGAGTTATTCTTCTTCGTCTTCTATCAGTACACAGAACAGATAAGTATGTCAGATAAGGCTTGGGGGAATAAACAGACAAATAAGCAGGTCTGAGGAAGAGAATCGTTGAGCAAGTTACCGTGAAATGAAAGAGCGCAGGATGAAAAGAGGAAGCTGGACTTAATTCCTTTGCCAGGCAAAGGAGTGACACTGGTCGATAAGCATGACAGCAGTGAGACAGGACTGAAGTGCCTTTACACACCTTATTTTCCTTAGTAACTGAACATCTTTTTAAGTATAACTATCTTAAAACAACTTAAGCTGAAAACAGTTCTTTATCATTGTTTGTACTCAGAGTGTTGCCTGTCCGTTCCTGATCGACCCGTCATCCCGAGCTACAGAGTGGCTGCGCACACATCTCCAACAGCACAGACTGGAGGTTATCAACCAACAGGTAAAGACACACACACAAAAGGACATTATATGTGTCCTTAATTCTCCTGGGGCCTTCACAAACTCATTTTCACACACATGCACACTGATGAAATATCAATTAAACCCTAACCTGTCAGCGAGGTAACTTTCGTCTCTACAGGAGCCAGTAAAGCAATTACTGTTTTTCTTTTAACTGTTTCATTAGGGGTCCTTGATTGATCTCGTTCTTCTTGTCCGATGAATCCAAGTCTGTTTTAAATTCCATTAGCCTTATCATTTAGCAACCAGTCTGTTTGACAGAGCATATGATTAAGCCACATGTACCTTCACCCCTGAATCTGTCCAGTTGTTGATTTTAACAAATGATATGATAGATAAATCAATGTTGAAATGTGTGTGTGTGTGTGTGTGTGTGTGTGTGTGTGTGTGTGTGTGTGTGTGTGTGTGTGTGTGTGTGTGTGTGTGTGTGTGTGTGTGTATGTGTGGCCTAGCATTACTATACTTGTGGGGACCTAAATCTGTTTACACAGTCACGTGTGGGGACTCGCCTCCCTTATGGGGACAAATTGGAGGTCCCCATGAGGGGAATCATTAATTTTAGGGTGAAGACTTGGTTAGGGTTAGGGTAAGGTTAAGGGTAAGGTTAAGGGTTAGGATTAGACATGTGTTGGTTATGGTTAAGGTTAGGATAAGTCTCCAGGAAATGCATGCAAGTCAATGTAATGTCCCCTGCAGTGATGTATACATGGTGTGTGTGTGTGTGTGTGTGTGTGTGTGTGTGTGTGTGTGTGTGTGTGTGTGTGTGTGTGTGTGTGTGTGTGTGTGTGTGTGTGTGTGTGTGTGTGTGTGTGTGTGTGTGTGTGTGTGTGTGTGTGTGTGTGTGTGTGTGTGTGTGTGTGTGTGTGTGTGTGTGTGTGTGTGTGTGTGTGTGTGTGTGTCAATTAAAGGGCTGTATTTTAGTATTGTTGGTTCTCTTTGTCTGTATTTTATGTATTTCAACCCGGTTTGTTATCTCTGTTGTCAGCCAGATAAATGAATACAAGTTGATTTACTTGATCTGTATTTTAATTATTCTGAGAAAAACACTACTATTTACTCTTTAAACACTGAATTATATTTGTATATATATTGAAGATAATAATTCCTTACATTTATTATAGCGCTTTTCCAGATGCTCAAAGCGCTTTACAAATACACATTACACATATTTTTTATACATGCAATGGTCACTGTGGACAATACCCACAGGAGCAAGTTCAGGTGAAGTGTCTTGCCCAAGGACACAACGGCTTTACAGACGCAGCAGCGGTGGGTTTCACCCCTTGATCTGATGATCATTGCACAGCGCCACACCGTCCATCTTCACGCCTCGAAGTCATCGAGGCGCTTTTACAAGTACACATTGGTATTATGTACTGTGGACATTACCCACAGGAGCAAATTCGGGTGAAGTGTCTTGCCCAAGGACACAACGGCCTGACGCACTGGCGGCAGGAGCGGGTTTCGAACTGGAGTTCCCCAGCACCCCCCCTTGATCTGATGATCAGATGCACAGACCACTGCGCCACCCGTCCCTGATAGATAGAACAAATATTGCTATGATATAATACAGAGTATTGTGTCACCCACCAATCTTAGAAACAAAGGTATTATCTCTCTCTCTCTCTCTCTCTCTCTATAGGATAGCAACTTCATGACATCCCTGGAGCTGGCGGTCAGATTTGGAAAAACCCTCATCATCCAGGAGATGGATGGAGTTGAACCTGTGCTCTACCCTCTGCTGAGGAAGGACCTCATAGCACAGGGTAACCACACACTCACATACCACACTATTATGCAAAGCGGGTGTGGGAGAAGTTATTGATTCTTCATTAAAGCTAGTGGTTGCTACATAAAAAGCAGACCACTCTTTATGTAGGCAATTTATCTCATGTCATTTTGAAGACTTTTGTCTGAAAATGACTTTTGTTAATGCGTGCAATCCACTCTGCAGCTTGACATTATCTAGCAACATTTAATTGAAGAATTGTGACGTTTGAGCAAAGGGCAGTCAAACGCTTCGCTCTGTGTTCCATGAAGGATTTGTCGTAATTAGCCATTATAAATATAATAAAAAACATATATTATAATTACAAAAAAAATGGTTGGCTTGCCTTAGATATATTGTACATTTTTACAAACATTGTTTGAGCCTAACTGAGGAATTCAGACATCTTAAATACTTTATTGAAAATTCCTATGTATTACTGTATATACAATTAGCATTCAGATGTGATTTGTTCAGCTTTGACTATTCTATTTTATAGATAAATGCTTAAATAATTCTCCAATAAGAAATGAATCTGCCCTTCTGATTTACCTTATGTGTGATATTTCAGTTTCTTGGCTAAAATAACTGCATACCAATCACAGCTGTGGGCAAGTGTAAACAGAGGTTAGCCATACCTGTGAAAATGAGGGTGATTCATGAGGCTCTGAATCATACAGTGGGAGGCGGATATCTATTTGAAGCTAAATCGGAAAGAGTGTGTGCAGAGAAAGTGTAAGAAAGGGCAAGTTATCCACTTAAAAGTAGTGTCGAACAGGATGGAAAAAAAGAAGCAAGACAAAGGCATGGCAGTACTGCATTGCAGACATCTACAAGAAAGAGAGTGGAGGAGAAAGTAAAAGGGTGATGATGGGATTCAAAGTGAACACTGTAGAGAAAGTAACAAGATTGCATAATAGAGTATATGTTGCTGACAAAGAGTTTTTCTCTCTGCCCAACACATTCACACACAAATGCAGGTCCCCGATATGTCGTCCAGATAGGAGACAAGGTCATCGATTACAATGAGGACTTCCGTCTCTTCCTGGCAACACGTAATCCGGACCCCTTCATCCCCCCCGATGCCGTTTCTGTGGTTACAGAGGTCAACTTCACTACCACTAGGGCAGGCTTGCGAGGACAGGTAACCCACAGTAATCCAAGTGCTTTTATAGTGCTATAACTCAGTGTGTATACATACACTGGCATGTACTGTATGTTTAAGTCATACTATGTGTCCACTTGCTTATCTCTTTGTGTGTGCGTGTCTTCGCTTTAGCTGCTGGCCTTGACCATCCAGCAGGAGAAGCCAGAATTGGAGACGGAAAAAACCCGACTGCTACAACAAGAGGAAGACAAGAAGATACAGCTGGCTCAGTTGGAGGAATCCCTCTTAGAGGTACACATGCAAACATTTAGCATACGGTGTCTAAAGAAGGGGAGAATTCTAGGCTTTGGAATTATGGAGAAAAAATCTAAAATGAAAAAAACCTTTAACTGGGTTGAACATATTTGGTATGACACTTTAAATGGTAATTACCAAAATAGATATTCTGCTTACCCTCGCCCATCACTGCATGCCATTATGAATCCAAATGTAATGTATTCCGTGCCATTTTTCCTCACCGTGACCTTTTGATTTGTTAACTGGGTTGTCTCCCACATCACTTTTCTTTTTTTAAGGGAAAAATAATAGTGGCCAAATAAATTGGTATCTGCCTGATAATGTGTCGGATTTGCATAGTAGTATTTAAACTTAAATTATGCATGGTATTTGACCTTACTCAAAATACCAATGTTTGAGCACATACAGTCTAGATCGAAACATTTGTATATTAAAAAACTAAATATGACAAGAACAAAATATCCATAATTGTATTAACAATACAGTACGCCTGCAATTTGTGCCTTCAAAAGCAAAATTATGTACTTCAGTTAAACAGATGAAGCTTTAATCAATATATAATTATAAGACAATGTTGAATAAATGAGTGGATGACTTCCTTTTCTCCCAATTTGGGATGCACAGTTCCCCTCCCGATGAGTTAGATTGAGCCAATTGAGCCTTTTTACTTATTCCTGCACTTCAAACTTGTGCAGACATGTGTAGGCAGGTGCTAGATGATGTTACATCCACAGTAATTACAGTATGGAGCAGGAACATCATACAGTTAGTTGCTGCCAAATACTTAATGGGGCTCCATGTACTTACATGGCTTAATGCATATTTATAATCAAACACATACGCGCACAGTTGATGGACATTGTGACACATAGACACTCAACTTAATGATCATTTTCCATGCACACAGTCTTAGGGAAATGTCACACACACACACACACACACACACACACACACACACACACACACACACACACACACACACACAACACACACACAGATAGTGCCGAGAGCAGGATGTCAGTGCTTCAGTGGTACAAGATGTGCAATTATTCCAGAATTGCAGGAGCATATTGGACTTGACATTTCCATGCTCCACTGCTCTCTCATATATTTTATTTGAATAAATTGTATCAGTTATTTTCAGAGAACAGATTCCACAGAATGAAGTTGGTCAAACTTCCTGCTTCTTGTGCATCGCCTTCCCTACCTCTCATTTCTCATTCTGTCTTTCTTATCGATTACTCTCTCTTCTTTATTTGTACCTGTTCGTCCATCCGTCGATCTTTTTCCTGTTTCAGACCCTGGCAACATCTCAGGGTAATATCCTGGAGAACAGGGAGCTGATCGACAGTTTGAACCAGACCAAGGCGAGCAGTGCGCTGATCCAAGAGTCTCTGCTGGAGTCACACAGGCTGCAGGCATCCCTGGACCAGGTACGTCATGCACACACACACTCACAAATTCTGAAAAACAACATAAACAAAGAAAGTTGTGGCCTGCCTGACTGCACCACTGTTTAACTATCTTTTTCATTTGAAAAGCTGTCGTGAAAAAGGGATCTCAGAAGAGAATCAGCATTAACGTGGATCAATGTAGTGCCGTACAATCTCTTTATACCGACTGCTATCCTCAGGGCTAACCCAATTATTTTAAACTTGTTTGATATTGAAGAGGAATTATCTGGGTGATTGCTTTAGTACTTTTAGAGGGCAACCACAACAGCCAATGAGTGGGACCAGGTGGAGCAGCTGTACAGGACATCTGTTAAGTGTCTTCTCATGTGCCTGGTTCAACCAATTTCTAAATTGGTTAAGAAGTTTTCCTCCTGTTTGTTATTTTTAAACTAATCCTTTAAAATGAATCCTCACCATATATTACATACTATTATTTGCAATCATGCCGTGTTAACTGGTGTTAGAGCACAAACATTTCAGATCATGAGTAGTGAGTAGATAAGCACTCCGGCAGCCACTGGTAGTTACAGTAGTAGCACAGAAATCAGATTGCGCCGATGAAAAAGCAAGGAGCTTCTGTAGATGCATTACACTGTCCTGCTCTAGGGTGCAGTGTTACACCAGAACCCTTTGTATACATTTCTCTTATTTATTTCTCTTTCATATATGAACCTCAATGTGTTTTTCTATTATTTCATTTCATTTTTATTTGTCCCGCTCATGGTACGCAAAACCCAATGTACAATAATTGCCAACAAAACATGTCTCTCCAAACACACCATTGAGCGAAAAGGAGTCTTATATGACCTGCCCCTTTCTAAAAAAAACTAAATAAATAGAAATAGATGGTCTGCCCTTCGTAATAAAAAAAAAAATGTCACAGCCAAACATAACAGTATCTTATTTCCCACTTGACGGTTAACGGAAAGAAACAAAATAACAACAAAAAACAACAACACCAAAATATCACATGTATAAGGAAAAGGAAAAGTGCAACACCCTCACCTGAGTCCTACTGGAGAAGAAGGTGGAAAGTGGCGCATAATAATAACAATAACAATGGGACCTGCAAATAAAGAACAGACATCACATCAAAGACATCAAAGATATTTAGCAATGCAGGACCAGAGTACATAAACGTATTCACATTCTGCTTCATATAGTCCCATTTTTCTTAATTTATACAATTTCTTTAACTGAAGAATACATATACAATTCTTTAGATCCTTCTGTTGAAAATTCCATATCACACGTCATGTCTTCTATACTTCTCTTTCTCTCCCTTTCTGTCTTTCCCTCTCTCTTTCTGATTCTATCTCTATTGAAATAAACATTGTGTACACCACATTTCTTTGTATCCAACCCTACTCCATCCATCTGTGGAACTTTCTGTAACTCTATAAAACATCTTTGTTTTCTGTTGCTTCTTGTTTGTTTACTCTTTTCCCTTTCTATCTGTGGCTCCTTTGCGCCATTCCTTGTTTTATTTTATTTTAGGAGCGGGATGCCTACCTTCCTCTTGCAGAGAGTGCCAGCAAGATGTATTTTGTCATCACAGACCTGTCAAGGATCAACAACATGTACCGCTTCAGCCTCGCTTCCTTTCTGCGCCTCTTCCAAAGGGCTCTTCAGGCCAAGAAGGTAGCACACAGCTCTTGGAGTACACACATTTTCATCCAGCACAGCAGTGTGTTAACATCTCGCTTTTCAAAATTGTTGCAAATAACATGTCCTTGAACCAGAACCAACCTCAATACAACCATTTTCATGTAACTACACAAACAAATACAGCATTCAGAATAGATGAACGAAAATACTGACACAATAGATAACCTTTTCACATTGAACAGTTTTGCATAGAAGGTAACCACAGTAGTAGAAGATGCACATTTGTTATGAAAGCCAATTCATCTCCTATGGGAATCCGTCTTAAATACTAAAGCTCCTCTCCTAAAATCGCCTCCAGAGGCCTGTACTACGAAGTTGGATTTTCGCTTAGCGAGCTAACTTAAGGGAAAACTTGAGGTTTCCGGTCCTACGATGCTGGTTCTCTTTTTAGCAGGCTAGATCTCCATGGTAACTTATGCTGAGCGGCTAACCTGGTACGGAGCAGGTTAGGTTGCAGGATAAGAGCTCAACTCAGTGAAAGCACTGCCTGCTGACCAATCAGAGCTCAGTGTGCGGAGTTTAAAGCGATCAAGTCATATTACAGGAGAAAGGAAATACAGAAAAACTGCCGTTGTAGGAAAGACGGCCGGCAAAAATCACCGACTGTGAACGTGAACATTAATAGAATATCACCTCCCATCTTCAGAGCAATCTGACTATTATAACATTAGCGTTAAGAAAACGTACTTAAATATCTGCCACAACATAAGTAACCGGATCAAAGTAACATTAAGTACAGTCCGCGGCACTGAGTGCAGACGTCGATGTGTCCCATTATCATTCATATCACATCATATCACTTCATAATGTATCATATATCTCCTTATCTGAGACAGCTTCTTGAGCCGTATCTGGCCGTGCAACACTCACAGTGTCACATACTGTATGCAGAAGTATTATTTTAAGCAACACATTAAGTTGACGAAACACTCGAGTCAAATGTAATTAAAGTCAGATCGTGTCTTGGACGGGGCAGTGATATCATAAACCTGTTAATGTACGCATTCAAACACTTTTTCTTTTGCCAGCTGTATTCACCTTGCAGGTGCAGCTATGTGGCTTTGATCCTGGATACAGTGTTTAAGTCATGGATGTTTAAAGTTTAACGTCTTCATATTTGTCTAATATTATAGTTGACTTTTCATTCAGGAAGTATGACGCTGCGCTGTCAGTACGCTTGTCCATGTTTGTGATTGGTCGAATGCTCCAAATACCACTACTTTCATGTGAACACGCACCTAACTAGATAGGACACGGCTGGCTTGAGCGATCCACTTGATAACCAGCGTCGTAGGACCGCTTAGCGAGATCGTGTATGTTTTGGATTAGGCCAACCGGCTAACTCAAACATATCCAGGTTATCAAAAGCTTATGAGTTTGATGACCTCACACGTGGGGCTTTGTCTGGCATACATTCAGCTTAAATAAATCGTTTGGTTTGTTAGGAGACAAACGAAATCTCTTTGTGGTGTCGAGTTAGATTGGAAAGTGTATGCTCTTGTAAACATCTGTTAAGTATAAGACTGCAGACAGCAGCTGCTTAGCTTTGCATAAAGAAAAACAAAGTTCAGATAACCTCCTCCTCTTAAGCTCACTAATTCATCCTTTATATCTGATGTGTTATGTCCGTACACAAACAAAATGTAAGATGACAATCAACATTTTTCAGGGTATGCGTGACAATGTTTTGGACAGGTGCAGTAACTTTCCACAAGGTATATAAACTCATATAGCAACATTATTCAACAATGTGATTTGTGTTAGTTATGGAAATTGGGCTTCTAATATCTAATATGTCTAATATATTCTGGTATATTTAGTTCAGCACACATTTTGGATGAGCTAAACCTAACACCATTTCCTTTTTTTTCAACTTTTTCGATTATCTTTTGTATCAGGTTAGCTCGATTTATTTCAGCTCGTATTTCTCAGCCAGTTTATCTGAGTCTGGCCTGTGCAGCTGCAGAGCATCATGGTGTGTCTATCACACTGCTGCTCTCCATCTGAGCCACACTGTCTGATAAACAGGACACACACATTCTCACAAACATGCACACATAGGCACACAGACAGTAGGTTAAAAAGATTGAGCACTAATTCCCCAAATCCTGTGTGGGTTGTTGGAGCCAGTGCTGTCATCCAAGAATGTCACCAGGCAGTAGCTGGTCACCACTGTCACATGTGTGTGTGTGTTTGTGTGAAGGTAGGCTTGTGGACACATTCACTGTGGTCAGAATGATCTATCTCTCTTTGTTTCAGTTGTTTTGCATGACTGCGTTTATATTCCATGAGCTGCAAATGAGATCTAGATGAGAATTGTAACCTCTCATGTCTGAAATAACACATACAAAAATCCTTATTTTAGCTCACACACACAAACACAAGAGCAGATACATAAAATGTTTACGTCATGTACTTTATACACAGGGTAGCACTCTGTAAACACAGGTGTGTTTTACAACATGCCTGCAAAAATCCACAAGACAGACATCCAGGGAGGATAACATGAGTAAAAGACATGCTGAACTGTTAAAGGAGACAGAACAAGAGAAATCCAACTCAAATTGCCCTTTATTTCTCTCACATTTACTGTTTGTGTCCAATTACCATGCTTGAATTATTCTGTTTAACTATTGCTATTGAGTTTTTATATTTGTTCTGGTCTCACCTTTGGTATTAAAGTGATGTTTTTGTATTTATACATGTTCCCTGTCAGTTTTTAGGCTGTCGCAGCCTAACTTAAAAGGTCATTTGAATACATTTTTCCTTAATATTTTCGAGCTGTTCAAACACCTCGCTCTTATATAGCTTGAATTAAAAGCACGTAGCACAAAGACACTCTGTTAAAAGCTAAGGAATAACACTTTAGATCTCTGATACCATGTCCCTCATACATTATCTTAGCAGCCACATCTTTCGATGATCTTTCCCTCTTTTATTGTGTTCATGAATGCGTGTTTTCGTGTTCATTTTAGGAAGCAGAGACTACTGAGGCCAGGATTTCTGCTTTGGACGCCAGCTTGAAGAATATGGTGTATGAGTATGTCTGCCGGTCTCTTTTCAAGGTAAGACACACACTTACACACAGAAATAGGACAAATGTGGTTTCGAGACTCTCTAAAAATGTCAGTCGTCCCTGTGGTAATTGGTGTTGGTGATGAGAGGATAGTGACAACAAAGGAACCTCAGATGGGTTTTCACAGCAAAACAACATCAATCTGTTTGGAAGAAGACCTCCAACTGTTTTACTTTTTTCCCTTGTTGCTTGTTGTTAAATTGATTCAAATGATAACAACTGCCCTAAACACATCACCCATCATGAACCAAATACATGTCTCTACTTTTGTACTCACAACTAGAGAGAACAAGTCAAATCCAACAGCTACCTCAGCTGATTGGGTTATCTAGTTATTTGTTATGTATTTATTTTTCTTCTTGTACTTCTTGTAGTACAAAGTTGTAGTATTGTAGTATTCTTATTAATTGTTTAAACCAAGCGCACAATCAGATAAACAAATACATTTACACACTTACACAATCAGACCACTGCAACTAACACAAATCAAATATTGACCAACATGGAGCAGTCATTGCATCGATTGGGCAGTGAATGGTAAATGTAATTTCTCTGTGTCTGTGTGTGTGTGTGTGGTGCGTGCGTGCGTTTCAATCAGAGATAGGGAGGCTGTTAACTGCTGATCACGTCTACAGGCTATCAACCCAACAGTAGGACACAGTAACACACATACAGACACACACACACACACACACACACACACACACACCTTTTCGGGACCCCCTCGAAAACAAGATGGTGCATCTCAAGGGGTTTATCACACACACACACACACACACACACACACACACACACACACACACACACACACACACACACACACACACACACACACACACACGTGTGTGTTGACAGTAGCAGTCCAGTCATTAGCAGAGAGGAAACATTGGACTACATTATCAGTGCTCCTGCCAGCCCCCCCCGTAGTGCTACAGAAGAGATAACTTCAAGGGGGAGAGAGGATAGTCGGGAGAAAGAGTCCAGTGGAAAGATAAAGGTGGATAATGAGCAAGAGAGGAAAAAAAATGAGCGAAGCATAATGGGAGAAAAAGGTTAATTTGAAGGAGGATATTATACCAAAGCATCTGTAGAAAAAACAA
Source organism: Gymnodraco acuticeps (assembly GCF_902827175.1). Lineage (NCBI taxonomy): Eukaryota > Metazoa > Chordata > Actinopteri > Perciformes > Bathydraconidae > Gymnodraco > Gymnodraco acuticeps. The sequence goes on from NW_022990441.1 coordinate 300,892, forward strand.
ACATCCCATATCTTCAGAATGTCTTATTATTTATAGCTGTGGTCGGCACTCAGACTGTTCTGTATGTTTTAAATTCCACTAGGAACAGAATTGATTCAGCGTAATCAGGTATTGATTGAGCATGGCTACCCACACAGAAGCTTAATTAGGAATCAGGGTTACTCACATTTAGACTGTTGAACCTCTTTTTATGTTATTTTATATTTGTATATGTGTAAGATTATTAAGCATATGTTATTTGACTTGTAATGAAATGTTTTATATTTGACCAGCTTTCATTTTCACCTAGTAAATGTCTTGAAGAGGAGTATTTTCAGTGTTAAATTCCTGGATGTGCCTGTGAAATACAAATGTTAGGCTAATAGCAGTCTCTTTAATGATACAGTGGTATATTTGAATGACAGATATAGGTGATCTATTTTGGATGTGCTTCTTGAAAATGCAGGTGGACATCTGGTACAGATTATATCAAGGCAACTCATTCATATAGCCCAATATCACAAATCACAGATTTCCCTCAAGGGGCTTAACACTGATTGTTTATGTTGTTAAAAAGTGTCATTGCATTTCTTTGGCTGGATGCTCTCACCTAATGTTTATGATAATTGTACCTTTTACAATTAATTTCAAGTTGGAAATAAACATAATTGAATGAACATTCAGGGTCCCCCGATTCCATAAGGTCAGACTGAAGCACTCCTTTTGTACATCAGTCAATCCTCACAGTATATGCAGAGCTAAATCCCAGATCAAATGCACGCTAAAGGGTCATGAAAACGTTTTCCCTCAGTGATTGTGATGTTATGTTAAATGTTCGTTGTTTGTGTTTCCTGTATTGTGTCTGGATATGTGTCTATGTTGGTGTTGGACTTTATTTGATCTGACCAATAAAGTATTATCGTATCGTAACATTCCAATATGAAGAAAATCTCACATATCAATTATATATTTACGTATATTATCCCCCTGCAATGACATGAAGTGTAACTTGACCATGATGAAGTCAGTGCTAAAGAATCAACAGTATGTAGTCTTTGTCTGGTTTATGCAACTATGGTACCTTAAAAAAATCATCCGGCCTTTAGAAATATTCATAGAGAAATCCACTGAGAAAATGTTTCCTTAAAGAGCATAATGGATGGGTGGACACACTGAGTAGAATATATATATATATATATATATATATAAGGGGAGAATTTACAAAATAATTGCTCAGCTGTTGTAGCAAAAATAATATATATATATATATATATATATATATATAAGGGGAGAATTTACAAAATAATTGCTCAGCTGTTGTAGCAAAAATAATATATATATATATATATATATATATATAAGGGGAGAATTTACAAAATAATTGCTCAGCTGTTGTAGCAAAAATAAATTGTGCAAGTGTCAAAAACCTCGCAAAGAGTGAAATGCACCCCTTACTGTGCTGTCAAACAAATAACGTCTCGTTGCTCCTGGGCTTATGTATATAAGTGAGATAATATGCATACTTGGTGTGCAAAATTGTCCCCTTTCTATGCAAATCAGCCTCACCTCAAAAACTGTCCAATTCACACAGATCACACAGCCTCATGCAGTTACAGTAAAGTGATTTGCGTCTTCAGAGGCTCAAACTCATTCTTTTGGAATGCAAGGACTGGATGCAATGACAGCTATGTCCTCATAAATGAATGAATAAAGCAAGGTTACATGTCGTTTTGAAAATACATGCAGAAAGGATAAAGAAGGAAAGAAATAATACCTAATAGCCAAAAGAAAAGTATTTATTCCCTTTTAACCCAAATACTTGGCTTTCGACCTCTTTGAATTGCCTGCGGGAGATATAGAGATGTGACTCTCGCAGCCCCCCCATGATGAGACCTCTGACTCGGGGTGACTCTGAATAAACGCATTGGCCTCGAGCAATTTATACTTTGCCCCATGGATGATTGCGATCAGATAAGCAGATATGGTTTTAAAAGTAACTTTGTGAAAGCACTGAGACACGTATCTGTGTGTGTTTAATATACAGTGAATAAATGTCTATGTGTGAACCGTTGTTATGTCGGGTCCTTATTCATGCTGGTGTGTGAGGTGGCAGGAATAAGCATTCAGGAGGTTAACTGTGTGTTAGAGACTGTGGAAGCCTCTCTTACATGCAGCAGTTTGAGTTGATGTGCCAAAAGAGTGACATATTCCAGGTTGTACTGGTTCCTCCTGTCAACGTGTCACTATGATAGTAGTTCACACAAACTCTCACCAACTTTTATTCTCATTGCACTCTGTTGGCTCTGACACATACATGCACACACAGATCCACACATAAACACAAAAACGGGACTTTGTGCCACTCTTTGTTAGATCAGTCATTTCACATGGCTCGGCTCTCTCTCGGTCATTGGTGCTCAAGCTGGTTCTACAGCTGTTCGTAAGGTACACAATGAAACGGTTTTTTCTCAACAACATTTCGAGGATAGGAAGATAAACATAAATACTTAAAAGGATTTATAAAACTCGACACACTTGCATAATAGGCCTAGAAACCTTCGGAACAAAATAATTAACCTATTTGTATTAAACTAATTTATGTGATTAACAATTCTCTTACACTTACAGTTAAAGTCTTGAATGTTCATCACAGTGAAACAGACTGTAATTGAAAACACATCGAGCTGATCCCTATAATTGCTGCGAGGGAAAAGAAAGCACCAGCGAATGACTGAATCCAGTGTGTGGGGAGACATCCATCATATTTCTTTCAAAAACAAAAGAAAACACATATATTATGTGTCGGCCTGTGGGTGTGAGTGTTTATGTGACACACTACCTGACCCGTGTCCCATGCTGGCAGCTTGTGCAAACAGCTTGACACGGGAATATTGTGGGTCATGGGATTTGGTGTACATGGGTCCCACGTGGCTTGGTTATGAATAGAAACGTAGGCTGAACACATGAGGCTCAATATTGGATTGCATTGTCAAATTGCACTATTGCACTATTCCTCATGTGTAATAAGTATTCTTGCTAACAGTACTTAGTTTAACACACACTCTCAGGTGGATGTAAAAGACCACTGGGAGCCCAAATCACTGGTTTATTAGATTCAGGTGTCTTTTACATGCAGTCTCCGTGGCTAACAGGATTTAATTTCATCAAAAGATAATGCTGTATTTCGGTAACTGCTCATTAGGTGCATCTGAATGATTATAGCCACTGTGGTTTGCAGTAGAGGTTTTCTCCGTTGAGCTACATCTCCCGTATGTACCAGCAGCTAATGTAAATAGCCAATCTGATTTAATTACCACAGTCATTTGACTTAATGCCACTTAACAAAAGCCCATTGAGAGGTATTACTGAATTGCACACGCACCGGTCCTCGCCATCCGGTTGTTAAGTGCATAAAATGAGATGTACATGAATATACATGACCAGCACCGAAGCAGTGTGAACGCATTTCAATGTGAATGCTATTAGTTACACAGCCTGTTATTACCTTCAGTGAATAGGTATTATGGTATTGTTGTGAAGTGAAAAATGTTAGTCAGGTGTAATTTATACTGTAACTTTACACAGAGATAAGACAATATTTGAATGCATTTTTGGGCCATTCACAAAGCAGAATTAATAATGCCTGTATGTAAAAAAAAATACTTTGAGTGTAAATGTAAACTGTGTTTAACAGTAAAGAAAACATGCGGGTATGCTGTGCTGCAGTAATGTTGTTACTGTCAAACCTGATTTACATACAGGTTTATTACTTATATGTGTCTATATATCTTTTCATTTGTCTTCAAAATAGTTAACAGCATACATAAGGTTTTCTTGTTTATGGGATTCTTAAAGGTGGGGTAGGTAAGTTTGAGAAACCGGCTCGAGATACACTTTTTGTTATATTCCATGGAATGCTCCTAACATCCAGATAGCAATGAATATCTTAAGTGCTTTGACAAGTGCTCCATACTCCATGCTCTTTCTTCTACAGTTACTTAATAGTCACTGCCTTTCATTTTCTCTTTTTGGGTGTGATGTACAGTGGGGCAAAAAAGTATTTAGTCAGCCACCAATTGTGCAAGTTCTCCCACTTTAAAAAAAGGAGAGAGGCCTGTAATTTTCATCCTAGGTACACTTCAACTATGAGAGACAGAATGGGGGGAAAGAATCCAGGAAATCACATTGTAGGATTTTTAATGAATTAATTGAGAGAGAGAGAGAGAGAGAGAGAGGAGAGAGAGAGAGAGACAGAGAGACAGAGAGACAGAGAGAGACAGAGAGAGACAGAGAGAGACAGACAGACAGACAGACAGACAGACAGACAGACAGACAGACAGACAGACAGACAGACAGACAGACAGACAGACAGACAGACAGACAGACAGACAGACAGACAGAGCGAGCGAGCTGCATATCATGCAATGGGAAGACCTGGAAGAGTTGCTAACATTTTGTTTCTTCTTTATTGGCTGTTGGGTTTTGAGCACAGCATGTTCTCATATGTGACATATTCCATCAATGTTTATTTCTCTCTCTCTTTTCAAGGCTGACCAGTTGATGTTTGCTATGCACTTTGTGAAAGGCATGTACCCTGAACTCTTCCAGGAGAGTGTAAGTATCTTGGAAGAGTTAGCATATTTCAATTTTATTTTTTTTTAATGTATTTCAATTCAGTGACAAATGAAATAAAGCTACATTTAGCTTTGGACCTGCTGTAATGATAACACTATCCTTTGCTGCAGGAATGGGATGTCTTCACTGGATCCATTGTAGGAGAAATGTTTAAGAAAGAGGTAAGAGAGCAGCTTTCTTTTCTGGGAAAACACAATGCTTCTTCTGTAATTCACTTACACCTCTCCTCTCTCTGTAGGAGTTCCCTTCTTGGATTGATCAGGAGAGACAAGGAGCCGTGGCCATTTTTAAAGTAAACACATTGATACTCCTACCGATGTACACAGACTAACACACTCAAACCATAATATGTACAATATTACCCCATCAGTTGCAGTTGTAATCTGTGATAACAACTTAATGATGTACAATTATTTTGACTTTTCCAACAACCAGTGGACGTATAAAATAATAACTTAATGCGACTCAAAGACAATGCCAGCTAAGCAGTTCTGTTGACCTGTCTTTAACCCTTTTAACTTGGACTCTTTTACAGACTACATTCCCGGCCCTTTACCAGTCGCTAAGTTTGAGTGACTCAGACCTTTGGCTGTCCTTCTCGCAGAGCTCGCAGTGTGAGCAGGAAATCCCATCCTCCATTGCCAAGAAGATTACTTCCTTCCAGCAGGTCAGCTATCAATCAAAAAGCATTCACTTCATCAGCCAAATGGTTATCAGAAGTCTACACACACTTTTATGTGTTTGTTTCCTCTGCCAAGAAAACAATGTTATAATCTCAGTATATGTTATTGTTCCTCTGTCAGTCAGCAGATTTTAGTCAAGTCTGCTGTAAAGTTAGCACTTGGGTCAGGGAAGAACTGATTAAGCTTAAGTGCAGATAGTGCTGCCATTTATAAAACACATTTAATGATGAAGCATACATTGATGCGTACCGTAGCGACAAAAAAAAGTTCCTCTGAATTTGTTGTTTCAAGATGGAATCCATTCCTGATTTTTCTCTGCAAAACAGTTTTTGATTACCACTCTTAAAAATGTAATTTGATATACAATGTTATTTCCAATGTGCTCTTTGTGTTGCACATATTGCCCAAGCTCCCATTACTTTTATTTATTGTGCAGATGGGAATTTGCAGAATGTATCCTCCTGTACTAAAACCTAATATTAAACCATATTAAACAGTATTTCTCCAAAACATTCTAATTATTATTGATTAATGCTTACCCTATTTACCATACAATACGTTTGGAAGATAATGCTGCCTTGGCAGAAGTGACTGCTCTCTAAATTCTTGCTAGTTATTACTGTGATAACTTTAATGAAAGCCTTTTCAAATCTTTGGTTTTTTCCCTCTTAAAGAGATGTGATGTGAACAGAAAACAAAACAGCTGGCTTGTGCCCTTGAGCACACCCTTCCAACCCAGTCTCACGGCATTTCGTGTTCACCAACACGATTTTTAATCTATTGATTCGTGTTCACCAACACGATTTTTAATCTATTGATTCGTGTTCACCAACACGATTTGCCCCTTTTTTTCGTGTTGCACAGCACGATTTTAAAAGCAATGTATTTCTACTGCCTGCAGCACGTCTTTTTCTCCGATCAGGTCGTGGGAGACCGGAAGCTGTGTGGTTCATAAAAACATGTTCTTACTCAATATCAAGCCACAATTATTGCTTTTATTTGAAATCGTATAATTTCGGACTTTTGTTGCCGTCTGTGAGGAAAATAAATGGGGCTCAGAGCCTCAGAATACGGAAATCTGTATTTTTAAATATTTTTTTCCTTCTAATTTGTTATTCTTTTCAAAATAACACACTGTTATTTACTCACCAATAACACACAATTATCCTTGCTTTTATTTATTGGTTTAATTCCATAATCTCGGGCTTTTTTGGCGTCCGTCAGGAACTGAATTTCAAAATAAAAATAACCGGAAACAGACGTAGGCCTATAAGGGACATTTCGAGCATCATTGCGATTGTCAACATTTCTGAGTTTAGGATGGCCGAAGACACTACACTACCCATAATCCCCAGCTATCGTTGAGGACTACAGTCCCCGTAAGGTTACGCAGAGCGTCAAACAGCTGTGTGAAATGGAACGAAACCACGCCAGACTATCCAAAACTGGAATCGAACGCCCCCCCAGAACTAAACATGCTGGCTATTGTGTTTCGCAAAATGTTCTATGGGACGACTCTACTGAACGTTTTCGTTTTTTCCCACAATTAGAAGTTGCAAGTATTAAACACATTGGTGTTATCAAATGTAAAACATATAATTAATAAATGGGTGAAAATCGCTTGTGTCCATAATGCGCAGCATTAATACCCACATGATAGCTCATTGTTACTTTGTAATTCTACTCCACTACAATTCAGAGGTTAACCTGGTATTTTTACTCCACTGCATTTATTTGAGTTACTTTGCAGATTCTGATTAATTATGTGAAATATAAACATTACATTACATTACATTGCATTTAGCTGACGCTTTTATCCAAAGCGACTTACAATAAGTACATTCGACTAGGAAGACACAAACTTGAAGAAAACAGAATCATATAAGTACATCAGGTTTCATAGAGCCAAACATTTCAAGTGCTACTCAACTGGCTTTAGATAAGCCAGTCCTTTATTAGTATATAAGTGCTTTGTTAATAATTCTATCGCTCGAAGTGGAGTCGAAAGAGATGAGTTTTCAGTTTGCGCCGGAAGATGTGCAAGCTATCTGCTGTCCTGATGTCAATGGGGAGCTCATTCCACCATCTTGGAGCCAGGATAGCAAACCCACGTGTTTTTGCTGATGGGAACTTGGGTCCCCCTCGCAGCGAGGGTGCAGCGAGTCGTTTGGCTGATGCAGAGCGTAGTGCACGCGCTGGGGTGTACGGTTTAACCATGTCCTGGATGTACGAAGAGCCAGATCCATTCGCAGCATGGTAAGCAAGTACCAGTGTCTTGAAGTGGATTCTAGCAGTTACCGGAAGCCAGTGAAGGGAGCGGAGGAGTGGAGTGGTGTGGGAAAATTTAGGAAGGTTGAAGACCAGACAAGCCGCTGCATTCTGGGTGAGCTGCAGAGGTCGGATGGCACATGCAGGTAGACCAGCCAGGAGGGAGTTGCACTAGTCTAGGCGTGAGATGACGAGAGCCTGGACCAGAACCTGCGTCGCTTTCTGTGTCAGCTGGGGACGTATCTTCCTGATGTTGAACAACCCTTAAATCAGACTTTAGTTACACCTGAGTAAAATTCAGGTAAGGTGATTGTCAAGTGCCAACAATCAGGAGAGATAGTTGGTGCTTGAGAAGACTAAACATGTATCTGCAATTGACATGAATGGAAACGAGTAATAAAGTATATTCATTACTCGTTATTCTCTACTAATAGTTAATTAAAGACTGTATATTATGGCTATTTTGCACATCCCTTTCAAGATTTTCAAAGGTTTATTGACATATCATATACACAACTACGGTGTAGTTATGCAATGAATGAAACACTTGGGTCACAGGTTCCTCAACAGTGCATTACAAGACATCTATCAATATGTGTGTACCTCCACCATTCATATTCTGCACATTTCTTATTCTATCTACATACATAAGAGTATAATTCATATGTATAATATCAGTTAAAATAAGTGCTTCAACATAGTTAACATTGCAGGAAAGCAATATATTAGACGTTAAGTACTTTGTCAGGCTTAATATTTATCTGTAGATAGATACCCCCAAAGTTTTTTTCTTATTTAAAAGAAGACCTTAATCTGTTATTTAATGTTTAAATAAAGGTTAATTCGTTTTTCTGTTTTGCACCTCCTCCTATTCATATCTTTGTACATTCTACACTAAACTGTTTTATTGTAGAGATCACTTATAGTATCTTCTTGATTTTTTATATTCTATATTTATACTTTCCTCCTATGAAAGTATGTACTCTTAATATTTTTTTAATCAAATAAAACACAATAATTCAATAACGTGCTTTAACCACTAGGAGGTGCACACAAGGTACACACAGCCATAATCACTTTGTATTATTAGTGTAGGACACTTGTGTTTTCGTACAACATCTGAAGATGTGTAGTTTTATGCATGCTTTCACATAATTTTACAGCATATTGCTATACTATTTCAGACTCAGTATTTACATTCTTACATTCAAAGAAAATCAGTAATATCTTTAAAAACTACAGTCCTTTTATATCAGCTGTGCACCGTTATGGTGTAAATATAACCTATCTGTGAATTAGATCAAATGTAAAAGTCAGCCGAATTAGTGTTGATACTGCAAGGAGACGTATTGTGTGAAGAGAAATTGAAGATGTTGTTTAATTGTTGAATATATTTATGATCCACGTCAAGTATTCAGTTTCGGTGGAATTTTCTCAGTTTTTCCAAAGGTCTTCTCATCAGGGCTCTATAAATAAAGAACTACGGCAGATCTGTAATATACAATGCAGCCGAACCGTGTATTACAATGCCGTTATGTGATGACTTTCAAAGAGAAAAGCAAGAGCGCTCGGAATTAAGTATTATTTTATTCTTTTAAAATGTTTTCCGGATTTCATATCATATAAACACCAAATCCCAGCATGCATTGCGGCTAAAACATCCAATAAACGAGCTTAAAACCATAGCTGAGGATCTTGGGTAATCGCGCGAAATGCCTACGTCTGTTTCCGGTTATTTTTATTTTGAAATTCAGTTCCTGACGGACGCCAAAAAAGCCCGAGATTATGGAATTAAACCAATAAATAAAAGCAAGGATAATTGTGTGTTATTGGTGAGTAAATAACAGTGTGTTATTTTGAAAAGAATAACAAATTAGAAGGAAAAAAAGATTTTAAAAATACAGATTTCAGTATCCTGAGGCTCTGAGCCCCATTTATTTTCCTCACAGACGGCAACAAAAGTCCGAAATTATACGATTTCAAATAAAAGCAATAACTGTGGCTTGATATTGAGTAAGAACATGTTTTTATGAAACACACAGCTTCCGATCTTCCTCGACCCAACCGGAGAAAAATACGTGCTGCAGGCAGTAGAAATACATTGCTTTTAAAATCGTGCTGTGCAACACGAAAAAAAGGGGCAAATCGTGTTGGTGAACACGAATCAATAGATTAAAAATCGTGTTGGTGAACACGAAATGCCGTGAGACTGGGTTGGCCATGCACATGTGGTTTGAGATTGAATAAAGATTTAGCTAATCTCATTTCAAAGCATGAGCAAGACAGAAGCCACTTGTCACACCAATTGACTTACTCATTTACTTTTCAAATGATGCTCTGAAAACCATAATAAAAGGAGCATCCAAATCCAAAGGATGCTACTTTTTTTTCTTTTGGATTTGTCAAGTTTGTGTACGATATGAGTGGGTTTGACCTTTAGTGATACCTGTTGTTTCTTTCTTCTGCTCTCCTCTCCCCAGCTGTTATTGGTTCAGGCAGTCAGACCAGACCGACTGCAGAGTACTATGGCAGCGTTTGCCACCCAGGCCCTGGGTAAGTGTTTCATTGTAGGGCTTTTTACTTTTAAATATTTTCAATCAATGTGCTTAAGTGGGCTGGAGCTGAGCTGAGTTGTACTTCCACGGACTACGAAAATGTATTTATTATTCAATCACAACATAATCGTGCTACAAAGTGGGCATCCAGCTGCTCTAGAAATGGGTCCCATCTTCATTGATCATTTAAAAGGATTCTTTTTGTTTCCTCTTTTACTGTAACTTGCCCAGACCCTAGATATGAGTATCACAACAATGAATACACACATTTGACCTGGCACACATTTTAAGTGTGCATATGTTGAGATAAACAAACAGACACACACACTGAAGCTCTGCTTTGTACAAAGAAAGAGAAGCTTGATTAGCTGTTGAAAAATGTGAACAAGCTGACATGTTTGTTCTGTTTAGGTTCAGTAAATATTTGCCCTTCTCAATTGGAGTGCGATAACTCATAATAATGAGTTGTAAACATCCCAAATTACTAGATCCTCCTTTGCCCCTTTTGATAAACTACTTTGCTTCTGCACTTATTCTGCTCTGTAGGAAGATGCTTTGCTTTTCAAGGTTCTTCAGCCCTCACACTCAACTCAAATATTTTCAATCCATGTTCCTTTCTTCTCTATTTGTATTTCATCCCTTCATCCCTGTATATGACTGCCACTGTCCTTGAGTAATTGCCACATACCCAAAAGAACACACAAAAACATGCACACACACACACACACACACACACACACACACACACACACATACACACACGTACACACACACACACACACACACACACACACACACACACACACACACGTACACACACACACACGTACACACACACACACACACACACACACACAAGACACCCATATTATGTTGCGAGAGAGTTTATTGTGCTTAATGAGCCCATTCATTCAGTCCAGATAATCCTAATGGTGGGTTGGATTCTGTCTGCACTATCTGGGATGCTGCTAATTGATGTCAGGTGAAACTAATATGCAGGTTATAATGTATGTGTGTGTAACTCATGTTCAGTTGTGCTGTGAGACATGTTAATTGACTTCTGAGGCTTTTAGTTTAATTGGTTCTTCTCTCGTTTGCTATGTAGGATATTTTGGATTGTGGCAACAAGGGCAGGTTCATTCATCTGTGCATAAATATGTCAGTCTTTTTTTTAATCTTCTTTTTTTCGTGAGGGTGTGTATGTGCTGGGCCATTTTTGAGAAGCTCCCAATCTAGTAAATCACTAATGCCAAATTACATTTTCCAGGCCATTTCGCTGGCAAGTAAAACGAAATAACACATTTCTCAGAACTTTCAATTCTCATTACATGAAGAAAAATGTATCGAATCAAACCACATGGGAGGCGTTTACAACACACAGTAACACACAGCCTCAGGGCACGCTTCTGTAGCTTTTCTTGCCTTTGTCAGTTATTTAAAAAGCCTTACTTGGCGTGTTAACCGTAGGGAAATCTATTTGCTTTGGACATCAGCATCTTCTTCATAAGAATATTCATTGATGAATAAACAATAACTCAAGGCCAAACATTCCCTATTTTAATGAGACCCCTCCCACTTCCTTCAATCGTTTTTGACACTAAGGTAAAACTTTTTGAGTATATGATCGTCTGATTAGCAGTAAGGGAATTCTAATAGAGTTTGTAGGCTTAACAGGAACAATGTATATAATCATTGTTGCATTTGAACAAGACTGAGGGTCTGCTGTTCTTCTAAAAGTATTTTATTGTGAAGAACATTTGATATACAACCCTACTTTTTTGCTTGTTTTGCAGATTTCAACCCCCTGCTATAATGTTCAGCAGCAGCTAAATTCTTACACAAATCTACTGGCACCCGGCTTTAAACAGTTTGCATTTGTTTCCCATTAATCTAAAAATGCATGCGCACGTGGCATAAACTGCAATTAGGGAAACAATAAAATAATTAAAATATTCAGTGACTACTCTAAACAAAGTATGTGGACATCGAAATATTTACACAAAGGCCCTAATCAAGCCCAGGTGCATTGTGTCATGACCCAGCACTGAAGCAGTGACAAATTACGGGGAGAGCTGGTTGATGAACACAATACCAAGAATGTAACTGCAAACATAAAAAAGAAATGATAATACACTACAGACTTACAATGGACTGCGTCAAACAAACAAAGATGAATGGTGGTGTAGTGATAGGTTTACAAGAGAACTGCCCAGCTCGGGAGTCTGGTATGTTTAGTTTTTTCCCTTTGTCATAAACTCTATGTTTTTTATAGATGCGGGTGTCCTGACTGTTTTCATTTAGCAGTATAGCCTATGTCTCCTCGTTGATTTGTGTATCTCTATTTTTTAAAACACTGCCCCGTGTGAGGCTTGAACTCACGACCTTCAGATTATGAGACTGACGCGCTGCCAACTGCGCCAACGAGGCTGGGAAAGTGAATGTGTTATTTATGGTTTTTTATAAATCTGAGCATCTCGTTCCATCTGTTGATCAACAAAGCCTGAAAGTTGTGTTCAGTGAGTTTGACAAACATGTTTTTTTTTTGACATGTCTAAGCTACTTAAGAAGTCAGTCCTACCATCCAAATCTTTTCTGCAGTTTATCACAGCAGTCCAGACATCTCATGCTACTCTTACCGTTATGGTGGGCGTATAGGGGGGCATCGTTATCGGAAGTCTGACCCAGATCAACTAGCTCCTTTCTAAATGTAGGACCAGCAGCTGTAGTCTGAGTTGCCTTTGGATGTGTGAGCTTCTTACTCTAGCTCCTTCTAAACTCATTCTCACCAGTTGTACGTGCAATCTCATTCTTTTGGTCCCTACCCTAAGCCTATGACAATAGGTGAGGGTGGTAAACTAGATTGACTGGTAAATAAAAAAAAAAAACCTATAATTGTCTGAACCAGCTGTAAGATTTGTGTTCTTATACTGTAATTAATTTCCCTAACAACGACAAAAGAGATAGAAATACAGTCCTGGGATGACAGTGAGGTACTGTGTGTCAGGATCTTATGCTGGACAGCTTTAAAAAAACAATGATGAGCTGGAGTGTTACTGGACTCAGAGCAGCTTTAGCGTATTCATAAATGCATAACAAATAAGATGATATGACCCTGGTGCTGCCTACACTACCAATGAGACCGGGAAAATAAGTGAACATGTCAAGTTGACTTCATCCATCACACACCCATATTTGAAAATGTTTGTTTATAGGACATTAAGAGAGCACTTTGGTAAAAAGAACAACGTGTTTGCCAAACAGTAGAAGGGAGAAGATAAAGACAGAGAAAGAGAGCACCAGAATACCCGGGCTGCCTTGTTTCCTACTGATAGCAAAAAGCTCTATTGACAGAAACTCAGCATCAGCTGTTGTGCAGCTGACACTTCTGCTAATAATAATACTGGGGAGTGGAGGGGCACACTCCAGCCTTTGTGTGTGCCTATCTGTATATCTGTGTTGATCCATTACATCCATCTCTCCGTCTTTAAAGGTGTTTTTTTTATTTGCACCACATTGACTATGTAGTGACTTTCTCAGTTCATTCCTTCTTGTTTTATCGTAATTCATTTTCTTAAAACTATCTGCACTGTTGAAAAGCTCAAACTTACAGTATTTAGATTTAGGATACTAGCTAACTCCTGGCCAAATGAAGCTGTAAGATTCATTGTCAAATATATGAAAAGTAAAACGATCGCGCTCCATCCTTTTGTGCGTCCCACTTTGTTTGTCTAAGTGTCTGTGATGTATGTATATGCACTCCTGAGTTTGTGGGTGTCGACAGCCGGCCTTTCTGACGCTCATATTCTTTGAAAGTGTGCGTCTGTGTGTACATTCAAGCTAATTCCCTGAGAGCACAAGTGTCACTCTTCATGTTCCTTTGTGGGCAGTTGTAATAAAAAAAAAAACACACTATCCTGATTAAGAGATAGTCCTCACACTCCTTGTGAACCCCTTGATGGAAGTGTAGTATGTACAAGTTATGTGGGTGAGAGCGTGTGTCTGAATAATAGAGAGACAGACAGATTACATAAAGAACAGGAGAGCAGACGCTTTTGTGTGTATGTGTATGTGTTTTTGGCAGTAAATCAGTATGCTAATGAGGCACGGTCTGTAATCCTCTTATAGCTAATCTCGCTCAATCCCCCCAGTCCAGGCCTGGGCACTGTTCATGCACACAGGCATGCCTGGGTGAACACAGCCACACACACAGCGCCCACACACCACACACACACACACACACACACACACACACACACACACACACACACACACACACACACACACACACACACACACACACACACACACACACACACACACACACACACACACACACACACACACACACACTCTGTACTTTTCAAATATCCTCAAAGAAAGCATCTCTCTCTGTCCTTCAGTCATTGTCCTTATCAATCATAATGGCAATAGGACATTGTTTTGTTTTTACAATGAATCTGAATGTATGCTCATTATTTCATAGCTATGCAGTCAGTGTTTCCTCCACTAAACTGTGTTTGAACCACAGGGAGGATGTAGCACGGCCTTTTTAGAGGCTCCCCTTTGCCGTTATGTGTGTAATAAAAGCCAAGGTGAACGTTCCTACTCTCAGACAGAGGATGCTGGTCTGCAGCACGAATACTGATCACCTTCCCATGTCAAAGGTGCTTGTGCACGTATTTCTGCATGCGCACATTCTTTATATGCTCTCTTCTTTTGTAGTCAGTCAGACATCAAAAGTAATGTGGTCAGATAACTGTTTTGCTCAGAGTTGCCATGGTGATGGTGGTATATCAAAAGGTCGCTCTGAGATGTTCTCTAGCAAGACCTTTTGTGCGTGCAAGTATGTATACTTCAAGTGGAGCAGACTTCATTTGGCAAGAGAAAACTAAAGTGTGTGTGTGTGAAAAAGATATCCACTGATGTGTGAATAACGTCATAGAGGAATTTCTAAGACAGCCACTCGCACTGTGTGAGCCTGTGCCACTGCTTGTGTGTCACTATTAGCCCATGTCTGACTCATAACATTACAGCAGGATTAGAGCCTAATGCTCAGTGAGAAAAACGCACAAATGCAGACACACACTGAGGCACATAGAGAAAGACCCTGGCTCCTCGACACCAGGAGGCTGACAAGGTATTCTTCTGCTATGTGTGATGAATACTGCTGCATAACTAGCACTCAGTATGCACAGCACATCTCGCTCCTAATCTCTCTCACTCTGTCTCTTCCTCTTGTACCCTCTCTCTTTCTTTCTCCATCAACGCCTCTCTTCTTCTTTTTCTTTTCATTTCCCCAACCTCCCTTCCCCATCACCCTCCTTTAGGCACTGTCTACCTCTCCCTGTTGATGCCCTCCCTTTGTCTCCCTGTCATTGTTTTCTGCTTGATTTGTCTACCCATGGTCTCTTTTCCCATCTACCCTCCCCAAAAGCCCCTTTCACTGCTCTTTTTCTCCTTATATATATATCCATTCCTGGTAAACCCTCTCCGTGCAGAACTTCCAGTTTTGAGCAGCATAACAACTTTAAATGCAATGTTGAAACACTCTTCACAGATATGTATTTCACACCCTTCATGCTCCTCTTATCCCCCTCTCTCTGCAGGTATGAAGGAGCTCTCCCCCCCTCCTCTGAACCTCCGCCGTCTCTACGCTGAGACATTAGAATTGGAGCCTGTGTTGATCACCATCTCTCCAGGGGCAGACCCGTCCCAGGAGCTCGCAGAACTGGCAGTTGAAACCGTGGGCAGGGAAAACTATCATGAGGTAGAGTCTAACAGGATAACATGGGACAAAATCATAGTAGGTTGTGAGGTGCAATGTGATATTTTCAAAAGACTACCCAGAGTAGATCTAAACAGTCGTCCATGGAAATGGGGAAAAGGATGGAGCTATTGAGACATAACTCTTGGTTAATTCATCAAGTTTTATAAAATGTTCTGACTTGTCCCCCTTCACTGTCTTCAAAAAGCATAACAAATACATACAATGCTTATCATGATATGTTCCTTTATTACAGTTGTATTTCTAAGAATTATAGCTCATCCTTCAGTTTTGAATATCCATGTCAAAACTTGTTCACCTAATTGCGGTTTGTCTCATTTGCAACCTTTTAAAATGTGCTTTTTTGGTGTCTGTTAAATATATTTGTATCAATATGCAACCTTCCTACAATCAACTTAAAGCTTGAGCACTCCAATACATTTGACAATATACCGCAGCGAATCTGAGTCTTATCCAAGAATATCCAATTGACAGTTAAACATATTTTTACAATATAACTACAACTATGTATATTTGAAAGCGATTCCATATACAGCAGGACCCGAGGGACGTACATGCTGCGTTTCTCTCACATGGGCGCTGCGTATATCATTGCTCAAACTGGTTACATATCAGATTTAATTATGAATTACCAGCCTCGATGTGGGAACTCTATTAATATAAATCCCACTGGGAATTCCGCTTTGCAGGTATTTCATCGTTCGTCCCACTGAGACGAGAGAAATCATTTCAAATATTGAATCAGATTATCTGCCCCCGAATTGTTGATGTAGAATCAAATGTTCCTTCCCACTGCTTCTGTTTCTTCCACCCCCCTACCTCCCCCACTGTCTCTGTGTGTCTAGATCTCCATGGGTCAGGGCCAGGCTGATTTGGCCTTAGCGACGCTCCGAGAAAGTTCCCGAAATGGAGAATGGCTTTGCCTGAAAAACCTTCACCTCGTCACTTCATGGCTACCGCTCCTGGAAAAAGTAAGTGCTCTGTGTCTGAGATCCTGTGTGTGGTAAGCCTATTACTGTTGGATATACACTATTACAACATAAATATGTGTAGGAGTTCGTCATTTGGGTTTTCTCTGTAGTGCTTTTTGTTCGAGGGTGGTTGTGTGTAATATTCTGTGTACCTCTAAATATTAGATACACCTGAGATTTATCCTTTTTGATCAATTGAAGGAGAGACGGATGAAATTGACAGTGAAACCCCACATGTTATATATATACTTGTGGATATATATGTTTAGGTATGGATGTGTGCCTGTCAACTGAAGCTTTGCATTAAGGAGCAGTGCTTTGACATTTACTGTAAATAGATATAATACTGCAGTCACATGTGTGCAAAGCGAAAAGTGCAACAGGAGGCTTGGGTAGGGAAAGACAAATCACAAAAGATAGACATTGTGAAGCTGACAATTGAGCGGCCCGACCAACCAAGGAGGCAGAGGCAGAACGTCCAAATACAACCCGGTGTGGGCATTTATTAAGTCAGGAACACATGACACACAGCCTCAATCCTGCTGTTTCTCCCTGACCACAGCCTGCAGCCACAAGGATCTCACACACACTCTCTCTCAAACAGCAAAACCCCAGAGCCTAAATGCCCAACCCAATCAACCCAACAGGACACAGGTGAGGGGGGAGGAGACACCACAGAGCACCAGGTGCACACAATCAATGGCAACAGACATGGGGAAAGGGGAACACATTTCAAAATAAAATACAATAAACACTACATCAATAAATAATATAAACTGTATAAACATGTGCACATATGCAAGGCCCGAAGCCATCAGTGACAAAGTTACCTTCGTCACAGACATGTAGTTCGATTACATGATGCAATGATCCAGCTGTGACTATATTCAAATAATACGAAAATAATAAGATAAGATGTACTTTATTGATCCATTGAAACCATTCTACAATTGTAACATCTCAAAATAGAAATAAAACAGCATTAGAGAATAGAAAATATACAAGTTGACCATGAAAATAGAAAATCTATAAACTATCTTAATAAATAAAACACAATCGAAGGGCCAATTTTCAGTAAACACTATATAAAGCATGATATTATTTATATTAAGTGTGCATATTCATCATAACTTCTAAAGTGAATCACGCTCCTCTTCACATCACCTCAAGGCCACAGTTCCTGGTAGGTAGAGTTTGGGTTTAGGGTCCGGTAAGATCAGTTGAAAAGGCCTGGAGGGTGTTGTACACCTAAAGTGTGTTCCTAGCGTCATGCTGCTTGTCTGTGTTACTTTTTAAATTACAATATTGCAACACAAAAACACAAGTACACATTCTGTTGGCTGTCCAAATGTCCATATCTTAGATCTTCTGTCCTCTAACTGCACAAACACAATTGCCTTTGCTTGTCCGACCGTATGAGTCTCTCTGCTGTTTGTGTGTGTGTATGTGTGAGTTTGTTTTTCTGTGTCAAAGGGCACATATGCATGTATATGAGTGTTTGTATCATGTTTGCTTTGCAGTGCATCGCTGTGTGTGTCATCCGTAGGGCTCATGTTACTCATCCTGTATGCTGTTATCATTGTGTACTGTATATGTGCTTGTATGTCACATTACATTGGGTGTATTATAATGATGTGTGATTAACTGTGTTGATGTGTGTCTATGTGCTTCACCTGCGGTTCTTTTTAGTGCTGTATGACTGCAGCAGGTCATATCTCACTTTGCAGCACAGCTGTTAGCAGCAGTGATTGGCCTGTGTGTCTGCCCTCACCTGTGTGTGTGTTGGTGAGAAAGTGTGTGTGTGTGCGTGTGTGTGTGTGTGAGAGAAAGTGTATGTGTTACTGTGTGTGTGTGTGTGTGTGTGTGTGTGTGTGTTGTGTGTGTGTGTGTGTGTGTGTGTGTGTGGTTGTGTAGTGTGTGTTGTGTGTGTGTGTGTGTGTGTGTGTGTGTATGTGCTGTGTGTGTGTGTGATGGGAAAGTGTATGTGTTATGTGTGTGTGTGTGTGTGTGTGTGTGGTGTGTGTGTGTGTGTGTGTGTGTGTGTGTGTGTGTTGTGTGTGTGTGTGTATGTGTGTGTGTGTGTGTGTGCGTGCGTGCGTGCATGCGCGCGCATGAATGTGCGTGCCTCGGGTTAGCTTGAGGTCCCTCCTGTCCAGAAATGTTGCCGGTGTGACCCAAAGCATAGCTTAGTACCTCTCCTCCTTTACTTTTGTAATTCTCTCTTCAACTTGCCTCACCCCTCTCTCTTTTCTCCATTTGCCTCCACCTCAACATCCCAGCTATTTTCTATTTTCACCAGTTTTTCTTATCACTCCTCTTTCCCCCTCTCATATTGTATAACTAAAACTCTCACTCCACCTGTTCCTTTCTTTGTCACTGTTTCAATGTCTCGCTTTTTGCCCAACAACCGATGAGGTTGTGGTCTCGGCAGTAGAGCTTGAAATGAAAACCTGACGCAACAAGGGGATCGAGGGAGGCAGTATGCATAGGAAAAGAAAGAATGAAGACATAGTGGATGTTAAAGGAGGGATGTAGGGTAAGAGGATCTGAGCCTCAGCTTGCAGGTGGAAATTCGACTAATCCAGTGCTTTGTTTTTAGTTTTTGTATCTGCCTCTCTTTCTGTGTTTCTGTCCATCTGCTGCGTCTTACTCTATCTAAATGTAGTTCCTTAATGTTCCCGCTTCTTTCTTGCCATCTGTCTCTCCGGTCCTATCCCTCCAAAACCCAGTTGGTCATTTAGAGAGAGGAGAAGGAGGGGAGTAGACACAGCAAAAGGGGAGCGTGTCAGTGTTCATAATTGAAGTTGGCGGTCCAGATGTCCTCTCATCCCTGTCTGCTCAGATTCTGCCACTTGTCTCATTTTTATCATCATCCACTTCATCCATCTATGTATCTATCGCTCTAAATGTCTCTCAGCCTGCCAGTCACAATGTAATGACATTAAAAACAGATAGAACTGGATTGTAATAAATAAATCATATCTATTGTCATCTGATTTTCATCACTGGTCAAATCATTGTGATAGGATTGTTTTAGGAGAAACTGAATTGAATGATTCCTATCTCTACTGTGGAGATGCAACTTTCGTCATCAGAAATGACTGGAAATTAAGCCTGTTGAGGTTTTCTATTAACAGCATAAGAGTGTTGTGTCTTTCACACACTGTGCATCTGAACAATACAAACATACATTATCAAAAGAAAGGTTGGGATATCTCATTTCATTTGTAAATATCTCTGTCTTGCATTTTCTCAAGATATCTTCACTTGCTCTGGTGAAATTCTGCTTGACAACACATGGGACACACACACACAGATACAAACACACACGCATATACTGTGCATACTCAATGACAGAAGGAGGAATTTTCTTAGAAGGATGTCACTTCTTGTGTTCTTTGAGTTTCTGTGATCATGTGTGCTTGCAGGTTTCAAATGATGCAGAAACACATTGATTACAATTGTGTGTGTGTGTGAGTGTGAGTGTGTGAGAGAACCCAATCAGATGACACAAGACCCTAAGGTGCCAGAATGCTATTTTTAACCACAAGCCTTTGAGAAAGAAGGAAAGAGAGAAGGAAGGAATGTAAGAAGAGAAATGAGGAGAGAGAGCTAGCAACATGGGGAGGGGGGAGGGGTTAATGAAGGTTGAATGGCAACTAAACTATTATTTTGAGTCGGGAGCCTGTGTGATAAAGTGTATGGAAAATGTGTACATTCAAAGGCTCAAGCCTTGTGTAATTGTATTTATAAATATATGCGTTGTATGTTGCGAGAAATAGTACATGAGTGTTTGCATATGTGTGTGAGGCTGGGCATGAGTGTATAAAAGGAGAACTTAGCTCAGAGTTGTTTCTACTGCCAGATAGCTCTGCACAGGTCGTCTGCTCTCCTGTGGTGATCTCTTAATGTCTAATGTATCTGCTGTCCTTCCTCCACAGGAGCTAAATGTGCTACATCCCAAAGCAGGCTTCCGTCTCTGGCTGACAGCTGAAGTTCACCCCCGATTTCCTCCCATACTGCTGCAGTCCAGCCTCAAAATCACTTATGAGGTAAACACACACACACTAACACACACATGTATTCAGGCATAGAAACAAACGCCGGAATACTACAATATCGTATGATCAAGCCCGCCTTAACCTGCCATCAGGCCCTGGGCTGATAGGTTTTATTTATTTTTTAATTGGCTCATGATAGGCCCCCGATCTCTGTAGGCCCCTGGGCTTCAGGTATGATGAAGTTTAGCGTTATTTAGCATTGACCTAACTGGTCTTAACACAAACATGCTCCCACATGTTTGCAGGAACACTTAGCACTAATGCTCACTACGATGTTTTATTCACATACAGTGTCATTTTCCCAAATACAGGCTGTGTGTCTCTGAATCTCTACAGAAGGCAGTCATATTTGTCAGAGCCCTGGTGTGTAAAGTTAACAGGCTAATGCATACTCAGAAGAGTGTAGGATGTGTGGAAAGGTCATGCTACAGACGCGATGCAGCCGTATATACTGTACATTTGCAAGGAGCAGAGGCCTACAGCTTGTGTAGTAGTGATGCGTGTTTTAGTGCTAAGTCTGATGGGAGTCATGCTCAAGGGGTTAGCTGCTTCGGCAGCCAAGCATGCTGCACAAAGGCCCCAGCCCCTCCCTCCCTCCTCTCTATCTGTCTGATTTTCCTTTTTTCTCTCATCTCACTCTTTCATGGGTATACTTATTGACATTCTTTAAAATTCTGACCTGAGCACATTCCCAAAGTCGCTGTCATTTATCATTTCTCAACTGTAGGACAAGAAAGTGTTTTCTAAACCAACGATACACTGTACATAAACGGATAATATGGATGTTTTTGTGTGTCAGTGTCATTGTATCTGTGTTGGAAAGCCTGCTGATTGTTACTCCAGCGCCCTCTGTTGGCGGCACGTGCAATTGTAACTATTAAGCACATGGAGCGCAGCTGTTAGGAGAAAGGGAGAGAAGCACATCATGTCGATGGAGCGCAGCCTGGACCTTCAGTGGCAACTTAGTGTGTGTGAGCTTTGTGCATCTCTGACCAACAACCACACACATATACATAAACTACACCTGCTCCAAGGCTGTAATACTGTGACTGTTGTGTTGATATCTTCAGTAAAAGGAATTAACCGCTACCAAGACTCCTGTGTTCTTACCGACACCCCAAGGCGTTCGTCATTCCGAGTGGAACTTTCATTATACAGTCCTTCCCTAATTCCCTATTTTTCATTGGTCCTTCGAGCCGGAAGAGACGTTTTCCTTGGATTCCATGATGCAGCCTAGTTTCACATACGGTGAAGCCTCATCAGAATCTACACGTCCTAAGCGGCTAGTTCATCCTCCTCCTTACTTCAGTGAGCAAGCCACTACAACTCCTAGTTATCAACACACAGCACAGTATGCAGTCGGTCCAGAAGAGGACAACCTGAGTGATCCAGGACTTCATCCCTCAGCAGTATCTGCCCAGTCATCACGGTCCTGCAGCCCTTTAAGTCAGGCCAGATGGAACTTCACCTTAGATGGATGGACTCTTTCCGCTAATGGAGCTCAGGAGCCTGATCATCATCTGCAGGATGATCATCCTATAGGAGCTAGTGAGCACCGGAGCTACCCAACCCCTCAATCTGATCCTTCGCCCTATCATCGACCTTAGGAACCATCTTTAACTCCTCATTCCCTACACAGTGTAGACTCAATACATTATGTGCAGTCAGGCAGTGTCTCTACTGTTACTCCCTATGCAGTCAGGCCAGAGACAATAAAAGGAGCCAGTCTCTGCAGCACGACCAAACCCAGTACAGAGATCTACCCCAAGGTCATCAGAGGTCATACACCTTGACCCCTCAAGCCCATAGTGTCTACTCAAAGGATACTGTGATGCTTGAATGAATTACGGCTTTTAAAGGAGCAAACACTAGCAGCTTCAGTAAGTCAACCTACAGCTAACCATGTGCCTTATCCTCATTCTAGTCCCCTAACCATGGGTCACTATGACCAAAAGCCTCTCCAGCAGAGTCAGCCATCCACATATACCTACCCCAGGTATCCAACTCATTCACTCCAGCCCCACAACCAGAGAGTATACTATGACCACCAGCCATATGTTGCAGCACAAGAAAGAACCTACAGGGGTCCTAGACCTACCATACCATGTGTGTGGTACCATCTCACTAAGAAGGACCCTGGTGAGTTTGCTCGGCTGAAGATTGCTCTTGATAATCTACTTCCACAGGACGGAACAGAGCTATTCAAGTACCAGATCCTGATGGATCATCTAAAACTATACGAAGCCCGCCTATTAGCCGATGCATATCTTAATTCTCCTACCCCCCTACTCTGACACAATGGCAGCCCTGTCAGAGAAATTCGGTCAGCCCCATCAGTTAGCTATCAAGAAGATCGCCAGTGTGATGGATGCACCTGACATCAGACGTGGAGACACAGAGGCCTTTGAGAGATTTGCATTGCAGATTCGTGCTCTCGTCGGTATGCTGAAGACCCTCGGCCAGGAAGGAGAGATGGAGCTGCGATGTGGTTCTCATGTGTTACGTCTCCTTAGTAAATTACCTGCTGAGATGAGGTCTGAGTTTCGGAGATATATGTGTCGTCACCCAGGTACGGTTTACAACCTAATAGAGCTCTCTAGTTGGCTGCAGCTGGAAACCTGGTGCCAAGATAGTGACAGTTATAGCGGTAACCAAGGTCACAAAGAGAAACCCATCCAGAAGCAAGAACATCGGCCACAGTCAAAGTTCATCCCTCGTGCAGCTACCATACTCCATGGCACAGAGCACGTGTCACCACCATCGACGGAGTCATCTACCGGTAGAGCCCCTGCACAGAGCAAGAAGACAGGCTCACCAAAAGCCTACTGTCCTTACTGTGAAGCAGACGATCATCTATTATGTGCCACCTTTAAGTGTTTTGACAAAGCTCACATCATAGACTGCATTAAGACCAACAAACGTTGTTGGCGATGTGGGAGATCACATCAAGCGGCACAATGCACCCTGAAGAAACCCTGCGGCATATGTCAAGGTAAACACCTTCAGATACTGCACGAGGTCAACAACAGGACTATTAAGGAAGGAACCTGTCTGGTTAGCTCAGCAACCAAAACCCTTCATCTGGAGAAACCATCGGACTCTACTCGAGTTCTCTTGAAAGTCATCAGAGTTATCCTCTGACATGGTGACAAGACGTTGGACACCTACGCGGTCCTAGATGACGGTCCTAGGCTCTGATCGCACTATGCTGCTCTCAGCAGCAGCCCAACAAGTTGGACTAACAGGCACCCCAGAAGACCTTGCCCTCAGAACCATCCATCAGGATATTCAGACTCTGCACGGTGCCTCAGTTTCTTTCCAAGTCTCCACTATAAAGCAACCAAAGAAGTCTTTCCAGATAGACAATGCCTTTACTGCTCAGTGCCTCGGGTTAGCTGAACATACCTATCCAGTGGCTACCCTTCAGAAAAGGTACAAGCATCTCCAAGACTTGCCTCTACACAGTTTCAGTCGAGTCTCACCCTTGTTGCTGATTGGAGCTGACCAGCCTCACCTCATAAGCCCAGTGGAACCTGTGCGTTTCGGACCACCTGGAGGTCCAGCTGCAATCCATACACGGCTTGGATGGACACTTCAAGGGCCGGCACAGATTATTCAGTCCCAGTTACAGCCTCACCAATGCCTTTTTACATACCTCAGCCCACTTGCAGTCGAGTTGCAGCGCAACGTGGAGAAGCTATGGCAAGTTGACACCCTGCCTTACAGGTCTGAGAAGGAAGTGACCAGGTCTAAGGAAGACCAGGAAGCCGTTAACCTACTGGAGGCTAAGACAAAGCGACTAAACGTGAATGGAGTGCTTAGGTATGCAACACCTATGCTAAGGAGAAAGGAAGCACCACAACTCCAGGCATCCAAGGAAGCAGTAATGCCAAGCCTCAGGAGTACAGAGAAACGCCTGGCTAAAGACCCAGAAAAGGCAGCTGTCTACAACGCAGAAATCCGGAAACTTGTAACCTCCGGTGCTGTAGTAAAACTACCAGCCAAAGCTGTCTCTCAGAGCAAGGAAGTTTGGTTCATACCACATCACATGGTCCATCACAATGGGAAGAATAGAATGGTGTTCAACTGCTCCTTCCGCTACAAGGGACTTAACCTCAACGAGTGTCTTCTACCTGGTCCTGCCTTGATCGCCTCCATTGTTGGTGTGCTGCTGCGCTTCAGGGAACACACAGTCGCTATCAGTGGAGACATCAAGGGGATGTTTCATCAGGTCCGTCTCCTGCCTGAAGACAAACCCCTCCTGAGGTTCCTGTGGCGGGACATGAGGAGAGAAGAACCACCTGACATCTACGAGTGGCAAGTACTTCCCTTTGGAACCACGTGCAGTCCGTGTTGTGCCTCATTTGCTCTTAACCAACATGTCATCCTGCACAGTGAACCTGGAGAAGATGTAAGATTTTCAATCGAACGTTGCTTTTACGTGGATAACTGCCTGCAAAGTGTTCCTTCAGTCGGTGAGGCCCAGCAGTTAGTCAACAAGCTACGAGAGCTTCTAGCATCAGTAAGATTTTACCTCCGTCAATGGGCTTGCAACAGGCCAGAGGTCATCAGCCATCTCCCACCAGAGGTACGCTCGGAAAAGCTGGAGCTTTGGCTGTCACATGACAATGTTGGTGCACATGAGTCAACGCTGGGACTGAGCTGGCACTGTGACACGGACACCCTCGGTTTTAAGAACAGAGTCCTTAACCATGGACTACCTACAATGAGGATCATCTACCAAACTCTGGCAAGTCAGTATGACCCACTCGGCTTCATAATCCCCTTCACTACCAGAGCCAAGATCATAGTACAGCGGCTCTGGGACAAGCCCAGAGATTGGGATGATCCCCAGCTACCTGAAGATCTGCTGCTGCAGTGGAATACCTGGGAGGAGGAGTTGGAACACTTGCCAGAAATAGCATTACCCAGATGCTATACACCAGAGAACATGGACAGACAAGAGGTGCTAAGAGAAGTACACATCTTTTGTGATGCTTCAGAGCGAGCCTACGGCTCCGTGGCCTACTTACGATCAGTGGATCCCCATGGGGAGGTACACGTATCTTTCATCATGGCCAGGTCACGTGTGGCACCAACAAAGCAGCTCTCTATCCCCCGGCTAGAACTGTGCGCGGCTAGAACTGTGCGCAGCTCTCACTGGCGCCCAGCTGAAGAAGCTACTTCAGGCCGAGTTGACACTCAAGGTGGAGGAAGTCACCCTTTGGTCCGATTCAACTACAGTACTCAACTGGCTTCAATCCACATCCTGCCACTTCAAAGTCTTCGTCGGAAACAGGATCTCAGAAATCCAAGACATCACAGACTGTAAAGCCTGGCGATACGTGGACTCAGCCAGTAACCCAGCCGATGACATTACCAGAGGCAAGACGCTAAGAGAGCTAGCAAACCCCAACAGGTGGAGCCAGGGGCCAGCATTTCTACTCCTGCCTCCAGACGAGTGGCCTTCCTACCCGTCGTCAAACACCACAGATCAAATGCAGGAGGTTACAGAGTTAAAGCATTTTGCCCTATGTGCTATGGCCATCTCCCAACCAAGGGCATCGATTCCAGATGTCACACCGTTCCGTACTTGGAGTGATCTAGTGGAAGCCAAAGCCAAGGAACTTCACGGGGCGGCCAGGCTTGGTGACTCATCGTCAACTGACTCCCCTACAGCAGAGATGTACTCCAGGGCAGAGCAGAATGTTCTTAAACAAGTTCAGCTGGACAGCTTCACAGACGAATACAATTTACTGAAGTCTGGCAAGCCTATCCCTTCTAGCAGTTGTCTCCTGATTGATTGATTGATTGATTGAAAAGTTTATTAACAGCTTGTATATTGGGTACAGGACAGTACAGCTCAAAACATACAATTGTTAAGGGGATGCAGACCAGAGAAAGACTTTCGTCTTGTTTACATCAGGGTCCCCCATTTCCAATTCATCATGTCATTTAAGACATATAAGACATATTTGACATACAGATGGCTTATTTACAATTTACATACAGGTGGTTTTTTACATACAGATTGCTTATTTACAATTTTCATTTTAGATTTCGTTCTAATACATCCTAACCGGACATTTAAGACATACCAAGTCTACAGATATACAGTTAGTAACAGAGTCTAAAATGCGAGTATATACATAGATGGGGGGGGGGGAAGCTGTCCATTGAACGACAGGTTGAGATTTGTACCATTACCGGGGCCAGTTTTGCAATGCTCTCCCCCGAAGGTGCTCTTTAAGAGAGGTTTTGAAGGTAAGTATAGTTTTACTTTCCTTTACAGTTGTGGGAAGAGCGTTCCACCTTGATGTGGCATAATTGCGAAACGTGTATTCCCCCTTTTTTGTGCCAAATCTGGGTTTCACATGATTTGTGGAGCTCCCTCTGGTGTTATGATCATGGTATTCCTTGACCTTTGGGAAGAATTTTGACATGTACATGGGTACCATAGAGGTGTAGTGGATCTTGTAGACCAGGCCCATTGCAAGTAGCTGTACTCTGTCGTCTACTCTAAGCCATCCTAGGTTGTCAAAGTGGGCAGAGGTGAGGTGGGTTCTAGATGAAAGGTCAAGCAGTAGTCTGACCAGTTTATTTTGCGATGTTTGAAGTTTTATTTTTAGCGCCTTGGAGGTGCTATGGTACCATGACGTGCAAGCATAGTCATAGTACCCTTGAATGAGTGCTCCTGCCAGAGTTTTCAGGGTGTTTTTGTTTACCAGAGAGGAGATCCGGTATAGGAATCTAGTTCTTTGATTGACTTTTTTTATTACATTGGATGCCATTTTGTCACAGGAGAGGTTTGCCTCAAGAATAGATCCTAGGTATGTAATTTCCTTCTTACTTGTGACAATAATGTCGCCCACTGCAACTGAGAAGTCGTCGGATTTGCTGAGATTATGTTTCGAACCGAAGAGAATGGACTCTGTTTTACCCAGGTGTAATGATAATTTATTATCGGCGAGCCAGGTGCAGATTCTGCCGAGCTCGGAGCTGAGGGTTTTTTCAACCTGCAACCTGTTCCTGTCAGAGACCAGCAGGGCTGAGTCGTCCGCGAACAGGAACATGCTGATGACATGTCATTTACATAAATTAGGAACAGTAACGGACCTAATATGCTTCCTTGTGGAACACCACAGCTCACTGGGAGGGGGGGGGGACAGAGTACCGTTTACCTCCACCATCTGTTCTCTCCTATGCCTCGCGCCTCAGTATGACATAGACGGCGACCTTATCAGAGTTGGAGGCAGACTCCGGCAGGCAGAGGACCTTGATCCGACAGTTATGCACCCAGTTGTACTTAACCCCAGCCATTCGTACACCAAGCTCCTCATTCAACATGTTGATGCTCTTCTCTGTCACCCTGGACCTGAGAGAGTGTTTGCCGAGCTTCGCCGCACAGTATGGATCCTGCGTGGACGAGAGGCTGTTAGGCGGCACCAGCACAGCTGTACCAAATGCCGTAGATGGAAGGCAAAACCTACTTCCCAACAAATGGCTGACCTACCCGTGGCCCGCCTCAGGCTATTCAAGCCTGCCTTTTACTCAACTGGCATGGATTGCTTTGGCCCCTTTCTGATCAAAGTGGGACGACGCAATGAGAAGCGGTGGGATATTGTGTTCAAGTGCCTCACCACAAGGGCAGTTCACATTGACCTACTTACCTCTGTCGATACAGACTCCTTTTTAATGGCCTTCAGAAGGTTCATTGCCAGACGCGGAAGGCCATCAGAAGTCTACTCCGACAACGGAACCAATTTCAAAGGTGGAGAAAGGGAGCTCAGGGAAGCATTCGCCAATATGTGTCCAGAGCTCCAGCAGCGTTCTGGCGAAGCAACGGGTCAGTTTTCGCTTTAACCCACCAGCAGCACCACACTTCGGTGGCGTGTGGGAACGAGAAATTCGCTCCATCAAGACTGCTCTGTACACTACCATTGGCTCTGAAAGGTGAGTGGCGAAGTGCTCATGACAGTTCTTACTGAAGTTGAGAGCATCCTAAATGCAAAACCCTTAGGGTATGTTTCTTCCGACGTGGCTGATGTTGATCCTGTGACCCCTAACTTCCTGCTGATGGGTCGAGCTGACAGCTCCCTGCCCCAGGTGGTATATCCTGCATCAGAACTGCTAGGGCGGCGAAGATGGAGACATTCACAGATATTGGTTGATCATTTCTGGTCTGCTTTCGTGAGACATTATCTGCCTAGCCTTCAAACTCGAGGCAAGTGGCAGAGACAAACAGAAGACATCAAAGTAGGAGCGGTTGTACTGCTTGTCGACCCACAGCTTCCACGAGCATTATGGCAGATTGGGCAAGTGACCAGAATATTTCCTGGGCCAGATGGTCACATCAGAACAGCAGAAGTGAAGATACAGGACAAAACCTAAACCCGGCCTATAGTTCGTCTTACTGTCCTCCAAGAGATCCATGACGAGGACAACAAGGGACCAGATCCCTCATCTGAGTAGTTAGCCTTTCCATGAAAGCCAATTTGCACCGCAAATTGGGGGGCGGCAATGTTGGAAAGCCTGCTGATTGTTACTCCAGCGCCCTCTGTTGGCGGCACGCGCAATTGTAACTATTAAGCACATGGAGCGCAGCTGTTAGGAGAAAGGGAGAGAAGCACATCATGTCGACAGAGCGCAGCCTGGACCTTCAGTGGCAACTTAGTGTGTGTGAGCTTTGTGCGTCTCTTACCAACAACCACACACATATACATAAACTACACCTGCTCCAAGGCTGTAATACTGTGACTGTTGTGTTGATATCTTCAGTAAAAGGAATTAACCGCTATCAAGACTCCTGTGTTCTTACCGACACCCCAAGGCGTTCGTCATTCCGAGTGGAACTTTCATTATACAGTCCTTCCCTAATTCCCTATTTTTCAATCTGGATTGTACAGAGCTGATATAAACAAAGTGAAAAATGTTCTAACACAGTGACTACAACTTCTCCATCAAAAACCTAAATACCTTACTCCAAACTCAATTCCACTTTGCAGATTAGTCTTGGTTTACAGACTAAACCAGCATCTCAAAGAGCAGATATTGAAAGTTTGAATTAGCAGTGAAGATACAAAGATCCTGAAAGAACAAAGTCCATTTGAAAATTAAAATGGAAGAAAAGGGTTATATAATTGATTGTTTTGTTTAAGTGTCTAAAAGCAGAGTTGACTTATTACCTTATTAAGGGTGAATAAAAGCATGATCTGATCAGGGATGCATGTAGAAAAACTCTTGCTGCAGTTTAGCAGAGAGTCAAATTCCAACTGACACGATGTAAAACCTAAAAAAGTAAGCATCTTGCACAAACGCGCAATCTGCTGAAGTTGGTAACATATCTCATGTTTTTGTTGTAGTAGTTGTTCTTGTGAAATGTAGTGCACATACATTAGGCTGTGTATGTTATCAGAGCCAACAGATGGATGAGCCAAATGTTCAGCAAAGCTGTTAATGTGTGAACTGATGTCAATGTATGCTCATTGTTTCTATTCTAAAAAGAGCATAATGTTGCCGGAGGAACCACATGTACAGTGAACTGTTCAGAGATACAGTATGGGCTGACTCATGAACTGTAGAGAATATACTAACTAAAGTACAGTATAACACAGGAACACACTGTGGGTGGCCAAGGCTGCTGGGTATCCAACACTGAAGTAACAATATGTTTTCAATGTATTCTTAGACTCCTGTTTTAATTCACAGAGACACAAATGGGCAACAAATTGCTTGAACAAAAGGTAGTTGCAAATGTTTCCTGGTCCTACAAAGTAAGTTTGAGCTGGAATTATCACCTGACACGTTGAATTGCATTTACATCTTCGTTTTGGTCTTGCCAGTCGCACATATTTGATGAATAATTTGGGAATCGTAGCCTTTAGGCAGGTCAGTATAACACACTACCAATTATTCACAATAATACAAGCTCACATGTAAACAAAACATATAATTTTTTCCGCATGTACAAATTTCACTGACACACGGAAAAATATGAATCTTGATCTGTTATAGCTTCTTGGTCCAGGTAGTATCCCCTCCCGTTTGTTGGATGGACAATCTAATCTTGTCTTAAAGCTCCTAGTAAACAGAAGATCCCCGGTTCAAATCCCAGCAGAGCCTTTTTTGTGGTGCACAGACTTTCCATCATCATTTTATCATGCAGCATATAAGCCTGTCACACATGTTCAGTGTCACCCTTTGCCTTGCCATGCTTCTGTGCTATGGACGGTTTATGTTTGGATCTTGGAATCTGTTCTTGCATAAAACATCTGAAAGTTGTGGGATATTCCATCATAATAAAACCCTTTACTTCTTCCCCTCCTTCCTCTACCCTTGTTGACCTGGTTCCTTTCCTGCCCGTCTATGTTCCTCCCTTTCTTTTGCCATTTCCAGGCTCCTCCCGGGTTGAAGAAAAATCTGCTGAGAACATATGAGTCCTGGACTCCGGAGCAGATCAGTAAAGGTTGGCTCTTCTCTCCTGCCCCTAAATAATTCAGTTGTTTCAAATGTCCTGTTATTCAAAGGCAACCTTTTGAGTAATGCTATTATATAAATGTGTACACATGCCTCTGCTGTGTGCTTTAAGGAATGAAACAACTAGTTTCAGCTAATGATTTGGCCCTATGCTCTAAGAATGTGTGCTACACTGAACAAAAATATAAACGCAACACTTTTGTTTTTGCTCCCATTTTTCATGAGATGAACTCAAAGATCTAAAACATTTTCTATATACACAAAATAACCATTTTTCTCAAATATTGTTCACAAATCTGAAAAGATCTGTGATAGTGAGCACTTCTCCTTTGCCGAGATAATCCATCCCACCTCACAGGTGTGGCATATCAAGATGCTGATTAGACAGCATGATTATTGCACAGGTGTGCCTTAGGCTGGCCACAATAAAAGGCCACTCTGAAACGTGCATTTTTGCTTTATTGGGGGGGGTCCGAAAACCAGTCAGTATCTGGTGTGAGGGGTAGGGGTAGGGTTAGGGTTAGGGTAATGTTGTGAATCGAGTGGCCCATGGTGGTGGTGGGGTTATGGTATGGGCAGGCGTATGTTATGGACGACGAACACAGGCCACTCGATTCACAACATTACCCTAACCCTAACCCTACCCCTCACACCAGATACTGACTGGTTTTCGGACCCCCCCAATAAAGCAAAAATGCACGTTTCAGAGTGGCCTTTTATTGTGGCCAGCCTAAGGCACACCTGGGCAATAATCATGCTGTCTAATCAGCATCTTGATATGCCACACCTGTGAGGTGGGATGGATTACCTCGGCAAAGGAGAAGTGCTCACTATCACAGATTTTTTCAGATTTGTGAACAATATTTGAGAGAAATGGTTATTTTGTGTATATAGAAAATGTTTTAGATCTTTGAGTTCATCTCATGAAAAATGGGAGCAAAAACAAAAGTGTTGCGTTTATATTTTTGTTCAGTGTATGTAGTTATTCCAAGTAAAGAAATAGTTCACTTTTGTTTGTTTTATTTACTTTGCATATGTTATGCTAATTCATCCTGTGAACAGATCAATCCCAGCATGTTTGCACATTCTGGGACAGAAATTGAACAGCAGCATATGGGGCTCCAGCACAGCCTTCAGAACAAGTCCACAGCAGAATGCTTGATTATCCTCTGTCCTCTCTGTTGTTTTGTGTTTGAAAATAATTAAAAATGTCTGCCATGAAAGTCCATCAAACACTGACACTGATTGTGATTGCCTATTGTAGTTATTTCGGATGTGATACAGTAGGCTGATGACTGTTTGTGTGCAGGAGGCATCCTGGCCAGAGCTCAGTCTCTGTTCTGTCTGGCTTGGTTCCATGCTGTCTGCCAAGAGAGACGCAACTACATACCACAGGTAAAATAAACAAACACACATACACTCAAGTGGCCATAATAATAATAATTATACATGTGATCTATGGAGGGATTTTTGTATGACTAATATTCAAATGATACCTAAAGTTACAGTTACAAATATTTGGAAAAGTTCATGTTGTAGTCAAAGTCCTACAATTTAATCTTAGGACAGTAAACTCAAAGATCTGTAGAATTATAATGTCATTTATAAGAGCAAAAGTATGGCAGAACTTCATAATCAGCCCCTTTTCTTGAATCTTACTGCCATTCGATTAAAGCTTTTTATGAATTCTACCAGCATTAGCTGCTGTCACATCCGACAACCTAAATGTATGCTTACTGCATAATAATATGTCTTCGTTTCCTTTGAAATCACAAGTTTTTACTTGTATAAACTGTTGGACAGACCAGCGCCTTGCAAGGAAGCTCCACCATCATTGCTGTATGAATGGGTTTGTGAGAAGTAAATTGTAGAGCGCTTTTTCAGGTAAGCTACAAAGAAGCAATATAAATGCAGACAATTTACCATTTAAAACCTAAAGAGGTAATTACCCACACCTACACAAACCGCAAAAGACTTTGTGTGCACACTGGTTATTACAGGAACATAATCACAGGAAATGCAGTTCATATTTACAGCACACATATATACACCACACATCTATACAAATTAATTAATTGTATTATGTAGCCAGTTAATGAAAAGTACCCAAAACTATACAGATTGACATACAAAGTCATGGTCAACTAAGGCTGTTTGATTATTGCAAAAATTATAATCACAATTATTTTGTTCAATATTTAGATCCTGATTGTTTAAGAGACATGAATGGAGATAATACAGCAATAAAGATATCATAAAAGTATCATACTGTAAGGTTATGTGCCACAATAAAGGTTTAATCACGTTTATCTTGAATTCATAATCGTAATTGTAGTTGAAAGTCGATGTCGTAAACGCATTGACACCCAAATAAATTGTTTTTTAAAAAAAGGATCACTTTTCCTTTCTTGCCCGGTCAACTCAGATGGCACATTGCCTATTGATCAAAGTGTTTGCACTGTCATGATATAAAAGCTTGGGAAATACTAACATGTCATACACAAGGATTTAAAACAAAAATGAGTTCCTGTGATGTTGTTACAGTATATAACAGTATTTCTTATTTGAACTTAAGGGATTTCGATTATAATTCACCACTACATGACAAGAGAGAAAGCTGCAATGTCGAGGAACCAAAACTCATATTTGCTTATTATTCTATAATTGAGATGTTAAAAAAAATAACGAAATCCTGTATCTTGTGGGTATAAAGAATGATATAATTTGCATCCCTACAGAGAAAACTAGTTTATTTATTTTCTGAAACCTGAGGCAGAGATGAATCAGCACAAAATTAATAGCAAATCAAAAAACATTGAGGGAAATGACGCTGAACAATGAGTTATTGCACTATTGGGAACCTTGCTTCAGAAAGAAGACAGGTCTTGCAAATAATCCAATTTGATTACAAAATGAATTGTATCATTTTCTGTATCAAGTTTTTAAAGAAGCATTTGAAGTTAATAGGACAATTATTGGACATTTCTGTCCCTGTTCATGTGTACATCCGAGTGTAACACTATGAATGCCTTTCAGGAAAGTCCGACAGTGTTCTGTTATCCTTATATTGAAGCGATTATCAGCTC
Organism: Gymnodraco acuticeps; assembly: GCF_902827175.1. Classification (NCBI taxonomy): domain Eukaryota; kingdom Metazoa; phylum Chordata; class Actinopteri; order Perciformes; family Bathydraconidae; genus Gymnodraco; species Gymnodraco acuticeps. The sequence continues at coordinate 335,391 of NW_022990441.1, forward strand.
GCCTCTCAATGACAGCAGGATCTTCTCCCGGCCTTGGACTGTAGCTCCAGAAAAGCTCTAAACACTTTGAAAAAAAAGTTGTTTGTTTTGAGCATTAGCCTGCTATTACTATGCACAATATGTTATGAAGGTTAGGAAGGAACACAATAAAGCCTTAAGACCACTATTAAAGCTTCTAGAGACTGATTTGTTTAATAAGCTGGTTTGCTTGTGATTAAGGAGATTGAGTCCAGGCTAATCAAATATAAAGATGCAAAGACATTTCAACACAAGCAGAGACGGATGTGGTTGCTCCTGTCATTTCTTGATACTTGCTGCAGTTTTTTGTGTCATGTTTTACTTACTTGAGAGCATGTAGATGAGCGGCTGGATACACTGGGACTCATTTATGTGTACTGTAGTGTTGCCTTAAAGTGGTCTGTCTAATCGAATGACACAACATGTCTTCAGTTAAAGCACAAAGGCATCTCTTTTGATCTCCTCTCCAACACACAATCTACATAGTCCAGATAATCGTTAACACAAGGGAGATCTGTGGCAGAGAACATGTTATTCTAATTAGATTAGTGTAACATTTGCACACTGAAACAAGAAATGTAATGAAACAAGAAACATTGCACGTGTTTCTTCTCTCTCTGTTTCTCCCATTGCCCCAGGCTGTTGCTCCCGATTCTCACCCTTAGCCATTTCCCTTGTGGAGTTGTTTGGGAAAAAAACAACAATTGCTTGCCCTATAAGATTTGACTTTGTATCTGTCTTTGTATCTTCCATTTCTCTTCCCTCAAATTATCTCACTTTACTTTGCCTACTTGAAGCCTCTTCTTACTGGCCTCCCTCCCTGCCTGCTGTTGCCTTCTCTCTTCCATTTTTACTTTCTCAATCACTGAATCCCTGGTAAGTGTTTTCATTTGAGATGGTAATGCTGTTTCTCTTCCAAGAACATGATCGCCTCATTATTCAAACCGTCACAGCTCCTTTCGTCCACTCCACCACCAGTTACTCCCTCCTTGCTTCATCTGCTTGTCCTCCATCCTTTTCTCATTTACTCATTTTCTTGTTTTCATCGTTTTCACTAGCGTGTCTTTGCAGGCACCACTTCATTTAAAAACGCAGGGGAAAAGATGTTAAGAGGCAAAGGGAGGAAAGTGAAAAAGAGAGAGATGAAAACAGAAAGACAGACATGGTTCAGCGTGAGATTGTGTTCAGCCCTGATAAACAAACTGGCTGCCCTGAAACCCAATTATGTACTTTTCCAACTGAAATGGTCAATTGTGTGAACATGTGTGTGTTGCGGCAGAGAGAAGTGTGTGTGTGTTTATACTTTCTAGTGAATCACGGTAGCACTCACTATCTCAAGCAATAGGAAACATATACACACACAATCAATGTTCACATGCCACACACTTGCACAGTTACCTTATAGGACTCATCATGTATATTGAATCATTCATTGCATAAGCAGCCAACGGTAAAAACATATGCATACATGCATGAGCACAATCTCACTTATACATATGTAAGCACATGTATCAAATATACACTCGAGCACAAAATGACACAAAAACAACAAACAACACACACTTAATCATTCAAAGAATTACTGAACATGCCTACATAGTTGTCCTCCACCCCTCACCTCATCCACCTACACCATCAGCCGGGATATTACAACTGCTGATTGAATAGCAGTGAAGAGCAACACACACACACACTTACAAACTGAATGCCCTCACACTTCTGTATGGTTTGTGTAATGGTCAATGTTTCACGCTGTGGGTGTGTTGTTTTGTGCATACGTGTCTAATTGCATCAAGCTTGTTGTTTTCATCACTGAAGCCTCAGTTATTATGTCTTCAATCTGTGATCCAAGTCACAGGGTAGCACGTTTTTGTATGTGCAAAAGTTTTGGTGATTTTCCCTCTTAAATGTAAAGGACGTTTTCTTGTGGCCAGACTGGAAAACTCTAAAAAAGTGAATAGTGTTAAGCATTACTAAGCATAACTCAACAGCTATTGGCTGTTAAGGCAGTTTATATCTGGGGTTGTGCCAGGTTTTTTTTTAATGTATCAATGAGTGTGATTGTGTAAAAGGTTCAACAATCTTGTGGATGTATTCAGGATGTTTCAAGAGTCTCAAGTATAGCTCAACAATATTTGTTCTGAAAATATATTGACCTACAACCCAGTCTCGAATGATTATCAATAGATGTGTCTTTAATTTCTCAGACTTGGACATTATATCTGGTGTAGAAACATAGGGCTGTCGTGTTATCTTGACTTCAAATAACCCAGTAGTACTCGATGTATTGTGACCCTACAGTCAGTATTGAAAAGCTTATTTTCCCTCCTTTGTGCCTTTTTCCAGGGTTGGACTAAGTTCTATGAGTTTTCTATGTCGGACCTCCGTGCTGGCTTTGAGATCATCGACAGGCTTTTTGATGGTAGGTGGGCTTCTAACACACATTACAATGCAGTGGGGAGCTCTGCTATGTTGATTTGCTCTGCAGCACCTATGGTAATGAGCACTGGAACCTGTGGGTTCTTTGATCAATTACCCGATTAATTCAAACTCCCCCAGATAAAGCATGACCTGGACAATGCAGCATTTGCATTTTAATGTTGTGTTTATATGTGAGCCCTTCATTGTATCTCTTGGCTGTGTGTGTGTGTGTGTGTGTGTGTGTGTGTGTGTGTGTGTGTGTGTGTGTGTGTGTGTGTGTGTGTGTGTGTGTGTGTGTGTGTGTGTGTGTGTTGTGTGTGTGTGTGTGTGTGTGTGTGTGTGTGTGTGTGTGTGTGTGTGTGTGTGTGTGTGTGTGTGTGTGTGTGTCAGCGACGTGCAGTCAGGGGAGGCAGGGGAGGCAGAGCCTCACCTGTCATACTCATAGACTGGCCATACTACAATGTAACGGAAAAACAACTAAAGAAAAACTAAATAGTAATAATAATCAAATGTCTCCACTGATATGTGTTGTAAATGTGATTTATGTTTGATTCCAATCGCTTTTTATAGTCAAAATCAGCTAATTTGCCGAGCTCCGCTACAACTACGGGTAGCGATGAGAAGTGAGGCAGGGACGAGCTCTGCCTCACCTCAGAATGCGTCACCCCACAGAAACTGTCTGGATAGCGGGCCCTAAGCGCATGCCTGCACCATCTCACTGTAGGTCACCAATGTAATGTTTGTAGATCCCTTTATTACATTTATCCTCGCCATCCATAGTCTCTAAATAACTTATTTCACGTATATATGATATTTAGGCTCGCCGTACAACGGCAATGAAAAAAGCACCAGGGGAGGCAGCCATAACCTCTGCCGCACTGAAGGGGGCGCACGTGAGCCCACAGGTCCTTGTTGCTACTGTTATTCTACGCAGAGACGGTAGACCGTAGATGCAAACAACAAACTAGACTTTTGAAACGAGAGGAAGATAAGGAGGACTTTTACAAAAAAGTAATAGAGATTGTTGTCCAGAAGGATAGCATGGACTTCATCTTCAAGTCAAGGTAAGACCACATTGGTAATGAAAATAGGATCTTACTAAGAAAGAACAATCCAATATTTAGATTTTGGGTATCCTTTTGTTGAACGGTCTGTTTAAAATGAATTGAAGCATCAGACCAAAAAAGCTTTTGAAAATAACCGAATATTTCGATTAAGGTCAGAATATAATATTTGTAAATCTGACTCTGAAAAAGTCAGTGCCTCACCAGCCATGAACCTCACCGCACGTCACTGGTGTGTGTGTGTGTGTGTGTGTGTGTGTGTGTGTGTGTGTGTGTGTGTGTGTGTGTGTGTGTGTGTGTGTTTTAGCACAGCGTTATTGTTCAGTTGTTCTGTGTACCCTCATTACACAGGGTTATAACTTATAGCTCTCTTTGTGTCTGTGTGTCTTTGTATTTCTAAGGTGGCAAACCTTTCCAGTGGGAGTTTGTCCATGGCCTGTTGGAGAGCGCCATATATGGAGGACGGATCGACAACCCGTCTGACCTCCGCATCTTACGCTCCTACCTGGAGCAGTTCTTCTCTGCACGCCTCTTTTCGTCCTCCCTCTCAGCCGGTCAGAGAAAGAGCAGAGGAGGAACTCGCTTCTTTCCACCTCAGATCAGCCTCCCGAACTCTTGCTCAGTTTTGGTAGGTTTTGAGGATGACACAGTGACACAATGTGGTTGGCAAGAATAGATGCAGGATTATATAGTACAGCTACAAGACATTTATTACAGCTACAGAGAAAAAACAAGCATATATATATATTGTTTTTCTACATTAAGCACTCAGGGAAGCAAAAACATTAAAAAGAAAATGATAATAAATAAATGCACCTTATCTTTCCGCTTACTAGATTTACAATAGGTAGTTTTGTATTGAATGTGTATTAGTTGATGTTGTGTTTGCTTCATTTTAAGTTAGTTTATAACGTAGCCTCATGTTCACTCACTTGGATTTGTTATTCCATTGCTTTATGTTACGTTTCCATTATATTGATGCTAGATGCTAAGTATACGCAAAAGAAAAAGAAAATTAAAAGGGGACATCTATACCCTAAACTATTAATTAGATGTCTTTGAAAGTAGATCCATTAAGAGACCATTTGGTAAGTCAATGTGACAGTCACTAGTAAGTCAGAGTTCATTTCAGGTATTTAAAGTTCTTTGTGTGCCATATTGACATTATTAGATCAAACCATAAAAACAATTCAAGACAGTATAGCATGAGTTATCCTAAACTCCAACACAGAATCTAACTGTTAATAATCTTAGTGTGCTACAAGTTCAACTTGTTTCAACTTAAAAGCACATGTTGCTACAGTAGTAGATGCTGACGTATTATCTGGTGTCTTTGAGCTGTAATAAAACAAAAAAAGGGGCATGTAAGTGCATCTCTGTGTGACCTGTATAAGATTAATCTTTGTTTATTCCCAGGACTACCGCAGCGTAATAGAGAATCTCCCAGAAGATGACAGACCTGCATTCTTTGGTCTGCCTGCTAACATAGAGAGATCCTCCCAGAGAATCATCAGCTCCCAGGTGCACCAACACACACACACACACACACACAACACACACACCACCACACACACACACACACACACACACACACACACACACACACACACACACACACACATTACATTACATTGCATTTAGCTGACGCTTTTATCCAAAGCGACTTACAATAAGTACATTCGACCAGGAAGACACAACCTTGAAGAAAACAGAATCATATAAGTACATCAGGTTTCATAGAGCCAAACATTTCAAGTGCTACTCAACTGGCTTTAGGTAAGCCAGTCCTTTATTAGTATAAAAGTGCTTCGTTAATAGTTCTAACGCTCGAAGTGGAGTTGAAAGAGATGAGTTTTCAGTTTGCGCCGGTAGATGTGCAAGCTATCTGCCGTCCTGATGTCAATGGGGAGCTCATTCCACCATCTTGGAGCCAGGACAGCAAACCCACGTGTTTTCGCCGATGGGAACTTGGGTCCCCCTCACAGCGAGGGCGCAACGAGTCGTTTGGCTGATGCAGAGCGTAGTGCACGCGCTGGGGTGTACGGTTTAACCATGTCCTGGATGTAGGAAGGGCCAGATCCATTCGCAGCATGGTAAGCAAGTACCAGTGTCTTGAAGTGGATTCTAGCAGTTACCGGAAGCCAGTGAAGGGAGCGGAGGAGCGGAGTGGTGTGGGAGAATTTAGGAAGGTTGAAGACCAGACGAGCCGCTGCATTCTGGATGAGCTGCAGAGGTCGGATGGCACATGCAGGTAGACCAGCCAGGAGGGAGTTGCAGTAGTCTAGGCGTGAGATGACGAGAGCCTGGACCAGAACCTGAGTCGCTTTCTGAGTCAGCTGGGGACGTATCTTCCTGATGTTGTAAAGCGTGTATCTGCAGCAACGGGTTGTAGGCAGCGATGTTTGCAGTGAAGGACAGGTTGTTATCTAGGGTCACACCCAGATTCCTTGCAGTCTGAGTCGGGGAAACAACTGAGGTGCCGATGTTGATTGTTATGTCAAGAGTGGGACAATCTTTTCCCGGGAGGAAGAGCAGCTCAGTCTTGTCAAGGTTGCGCTTGAGGGTGATGAGCCGACATCCACTGAGAGATGTCAGCTAGACAAGCAGAGATGCGTGTAACGACCTGGGTCTCTGAGCGGGGAAAGGACAGAATTAATTGGGTGTCATCAGCGTAGCAGTGGTAAGAAAAACCATTCAAGTGCGTTCAAGTGATTTAGACAGGAACGGGAGGAGAGAGACAGGCCTGTAGTTTATATCATCAGACGGGTTGAGAGTGGGTTTCTTTAGGAGAGGGTTTACTCTTGCCTCCTTGAGACTGTTTGGAAAGTGACCAGAAGTTAGAGAAGTGTTGATGAAATGGGTGAGAAACGGTAGAATATCAGGAGCGATAGTCTGAAGGAGGTTTGAAGGGATAGGGTCCAGAGGACAGGTGGTAGGGCGGGCAGAGGTAATGAGGGTAAGAACCTCACTTGGAGAGAGAGGGGAAAAGGAGGTAAGTGTGTTGGTGGAAGGAGGGTCTGGTGACCCAGCGGTGAGTAAAGGTGAGTCAGAAAAAGAAGAGCGAATATCATCAACCTTTTTTTCAAAGTGGGTAACAAAGTCGCTTGACGAGGAGGGGGGAGGAGCTTTTGGAGGGTCCAAGAGGGTGGAGAAGATGGAAAATAGTTTTTTAGGATTGGAATAGGAAGATTGGATCTTATCTTGAAAGAAAGTGCTTTTTGCCTGAGAGATCGAAGCAGAGAAAGAGGAGAGGAGAGCTTGATAGGTTAGGAGGTCGTCACAGTGTTTGGATTTCCACCATTTCCGCTCTGCTGCCCTAAGGACGGTTCTATTAGCACGCAGTGCATCATTTAGCCAGGGAGCAGGAGGGGACTGACGAGCCTGCCGAGATGTGAGAGGACAGAGCGAGTCCAGAGTGGATGAGAGAGTAGAGAGGAGAGTTTCTGCAGCAGAGTTTGGAGGCAGGAGATGGAACGAATCAGAGGAAGGGAGGGCTGAGAGCACCGACGAGGCAAAGGTAGAGGGGGAGAGGGAGAGGGAGCGAAGGTTACGGCGGACAAGTGCAGGATGGGAAGAGATTAGTTTGTTATGTTTGGAAAGGGATAGAGAGAATGAAATAAAGAAGTGATCGGATGTGTGGAGCGGGTTTACAGAGAGGTTAGAAGTAGAGCAGTTCCTTGAGAATATGAGATCAAGGACATTGCCAGCTTTATGAGTCGGTGGGGACGGAGACAGTGAGAAAGCAAAGGCGGTTAACAGAGATGTTAGTTTGTCTATCTTCCCCGTCTGGAGGTTGAAGTCTCCGAGAAGTACAGCGGGAGGGCCAGTTTCAGGGATGAGTGAGAGGAGATTATCTAATTCCTCCAAGAAGTCCCCCAAGGCGCCTGGTGGACGGTAGAGAACAAAAATGGTTAACTGTATAGGATGGGTTACTGTGACGGCATGGAATTCAAAGGTGGAAGGAGTGAAGTTAGGTAGCTTGAAGAGGGAAAAGCTCCATTTGGGAGAGAGCAGGAGACCAGTGCCACCTCCTCTGCCAGTGGGTCTGGGTGTATGGGAGAAGGAATATGCAGTGGAGAGAGCTGCTGGGGTGGATGTGTTGGATGGAGTAATCCAGGTCTCAGTGAGAGCAAGGAAATCCAGAGACTGCAGGGAGGCGTAGCCAGGGATGAAGTCAGCCTTGGGAACAGCTGACTGGCAATTCCACAGGCCACCAGAAACTAGATGTTGGATCTCAGTGGAGCACGTGGGATAGACGAGAGCAGGCCGGTTATATCGATTAGGAGATACACGGGGCCAGTGATAATTGCGAGAAGACACATGAACAGGAATGGAGAAAATACACATGATTATAGCATGAGGGGCTAGAAAACTAAAGAAAAGATAAATAAGACACCAGCTCAATCAGAGTAGGATTTGCCTCCTCTTTGCCTCCCTCGTGAGTCCCGCAGGACTCCAATGTCTTTGTCAGTCTTCGGCTGTCTGACGCTGAAGCTGACGCTCCAGGAAAGAGCTACCCAAAAATGGACGCCTGATTGCTCAGTTCTCACAGATGTAGGGCTACGGCCCTCTAATTAGTTAACTATCTACAGCTGATGGGCAACAATAGACTGGCCGTGCCTATATTAATGCAGGCTTGAGTGCTGAGACCTGTAAAGCAGGTTTCGCCTGAGCAGATCTGAGATTTAAAATCTCTCAAACGCGATTTAGCCGTTTAAGCTACAATAACAATTTATACAGAGTCGAATAAATGAAACAGAGAAGTCTAATTAAACAAGAATATAACTTACAGTGGTTGCTGCGTCAATAGGTAATGTCGTCACCGGGTCCAGATGCACACACACACACACACACACACACATAAACATTCATACACACACACACACTCACACATAAACATTCATACACACAGCCACCTGATTTTCCCACAAACACACACACACCACCACACGACCTTCATATTTTCTTCAATTATGCAGAGAAATAAATCAACTGGCACACACACAGATATTTCCCCATATGCTTATACAAACTTACAGGCGATTTCACATTGCAGAAATACACTAGCGCACATTTGCACTGTTCATGCTCATAGAAACACATTCATTTATCTACAAACTGACACTCTTACACTTTTTTTCTTTCTTAAATCTCCACTCTGAGTTGGTAGCTCCTGTAAAAAGTGTTTCTCCTTTACTGCACTCTTTGTACAGGAAGGCAATTTATCTCTCAATTACTGTTCAAATTACAGAGTTGATTACTCAACCAAATTGTAGGCGAACCCTGTGCTGTTACGTTGTATAACAATGCAGTTATTTCAGTTTCACCAGTCTAAATTCTAAGTTTGTGTGTTTGAGTGTGTGGGTTACAGTGCATAAGGTTTGTGTGCGTTTACCCTTCAAACAAACCCACAATTCGAGTCATGCTGCGAGGAACCACCTCCGTCGTGGAGACAAACAGGCAGTTTATTTTAGGGTCAAGACTTCAATGTAAGGTTGAAGCCTTTTACCAAGCATTCATCCGTTTCCATTTATTTCACTATGAAATAAAATTCACTTGCAGAGACATGGGTAATCCATCACATAGAATATCACGTCTGCTTTCATTGTTTGTTTCAAGGTTATGTTGTCATTGTGTGGTCATTGCGTTTGTGGTGTAATCCGATTTTTAAAACTCCACACTGCAGCAATAATGGATCATCAAATAAATAGTGAATTGTTCAACAGTCTTCAAAAAGTGTAAAGGTGGTCAATACAGAGAATTACCCATCAAAAGGTTAGACATGCAAGTTTAAAGGTGAGGGCAACGTTTCTCAACCTTGGATTTGCTTCACATATTTTAACTGATATTTCTACAGTATCACTATAAAATCTAAAATCAATCTCTGTTAGTCTGATCCTGCAACCAAGAACCACAGTCATGCACGAGAAAGGAGAGGGACCCCTTATGGTGTGAATCTGCTTAGGGTTCTTTTTTCGTCTATTGGTCTGTTTGCAGTGTATGAGCGCATGTGTGTTCGCAGATGGTCTGCAATTTTGAAGCTCATGTTGTCATGAATTATCATCATTTTCATGATGTGTGTGTGTGTGTGTGTGTGTGTGTGTGTGTGTGTGTGTGTGTGTGTGTGTGTGTGTGTGTGTGTGTGTGTGTGTGTGTGTGTGTGTGTGTGTGTGTGTGTGTGTGTGTGTGTGTGTGTGTGTGTAGGGCTGATGGTCACTGCAGACTCTGATGTAACTTAACGCAACACGCTGAAACGTATAACAAATGGATTATTTTACTGTCATGTGTTTTGTGTGTATGCGAGTGTGTGTGTGTGTTTATCAAAAAAGACAGATGGAGATTTGAGAGATGCAGTGTGAGAAAAAGTTTTTAGAGAGTACTTGTCCATGGACAAGTGAGTTTGGTAATTTACTTGTCCGAATACATTTTTCACTTGTCCAGAATGGACAAAAATTGGGGCCACTGGAATCTTCTTCTTCGTCATCGTATTTTACATTTTCCCACGGTTTTTACGACACCGCTAACGTAAGTGAGCGGTAAGATTTTACTGCATCACACATAGGGTTGGGTATCGTTTGGATTTGAACGATTCTGGTTCTGCTTTTCTATTCCGGTTATTTTCGGTTCTCAATTCCGGTTCTTTGAGAGGGTAAAAATAAGTGAAACTGGGAGGAAAATATATTTATGAAAATATTAAGTCAAATCTGTATTCCTATTTACAAATCACTTCATACTGTTGAATTTATTACGGTTATTGAATACAATTATATAAAAATAATCTCTGCATTGTTTAGTTAGTTCTAAGTGGTGCAGTTTGAGAATGTACAATTGGCCCAGTCTCTTCTGATGTTACACTGCAACCTGCCTGTGAGACAAAGTCCAACCACACATGTCCAACACATAGGACATAACCTAATAATAATAATAATGACACATTAGATGTATAGCCTATAGGCCTAGCGCTTTTCTACAACTCAAATACGCTTACACATGTCCTGCAATACACATGCTGCAGCTGCCCAGCTGCTCACTGTTTGTAAAAGTAAATAAATAGTATTTTCATTTAAATAATGTACTTTCTATACCCTGCTTCATAAACAATACTGACATCCCTGTGCTCCTCTGAGTCTGGGGGTCCGGGGATGTGAGGACAGCGCGAGGACACAGACAGGGAGGTTGCTTTACTTCATAAAGGAAATGGTGGTCAATATTAACAACATAGGAGTTAAAACGCTTAATAACCTTCATTACGTGTTAGAGAAAGAACATAAGAAAGTTTGACAAAGATGAGGCTGTTAATCGGGCAGCGGATCCGCTGTGTGTAGAGAGAGAGAGAGAGAGAGAGAGACGCTGAGCTGCACCGTGTAGCGATCAGCTGATACGGAGCATAGAGAGAGCTGCAGTCCGCGGGGCTCGGCCTCGCCTCCTGTCCTCACAACTCTTATTAATCCCGGTACCGGACAATTGTTATTTGTTCCTACTCGGAACCGTGTTTTGCTTCCCAACCCTGCCACTGTGCTACACTTCCCGCCCCGCCCCGTCTAACTGTACAGAGAGCGGCGAGATGCATTTCCTTAGGAATCGACAAGCAGAACCGAAACTAACACTTCTAAACGAACAATGGCGGACACGTACAATTTGCGAATGAGTTCTGCCTTTTGTAAACTGAATGTATCAATAATTTGTCAATAAATCAGGCCGAAAAACATCACTTGTCCACCGGACAAGTCAATTGAAAGATCTACTTGTCCGATATTGTAAATAACACGTCCCGGACGGTGGGACGTGTACTTTTTCGCACACTGAGATGACAACGACAGGATGTAGATCTAGAGTGCACAGTGCATGACTGTACTGCTCTCTTTTGATTTGTTTCTTGCACGATTGAGAAATGTTAGCAAAACCACACACACACACACACACACACACACACACACACACACACACACACACACATACATACAGTATATGCTTTCATTATAAATTGAGATGGAGACAGCTTGTGTATACAGTCCTCCTGCGGGTGTTAATGCATTTAACTTTATTCAAACTGTCACTGTGGTCTGCTGATCATCGGAACCACCAATGTAGCCACCAACTCCCACGAGGCCAAAGTGTGTGTGTGTGTGTGTGTTCGACTGTGTCTTTATCCACCTCTCTCCCCTACTTGTGATTGTCTCCCCCTCCCTCCTGTCATTTGTCACTGTCACGTTCAGGCTCTCTCTCCTTTTCTCTCTTTACCTCTCTTTGTGCCCTCTCCTCTCCTCTCCCTTAAGACTATTGTCACTGTCTGTGGGTTGGGCACTTAACCACACACACGCGCACACACATGCGCACACATGCGCACACACACACGCACACACACACACTAAGCAGAGTTGTGTTGGTGGACGCCATTTCAAATAAATGCATAGGCTCAGTGTGAATGACCCAACGCGGGTCATCAGGGTCTACAGACACAATGCATGATGTATACGTGCATAATGTGTTTTTGTGTTAAATGCAAATGAGTTTAAGTATTAACTAGCAAGTGAAAATGTACCATCAGGGTAGCATGCAAATTAGATTAGATTAAAATAAGGTGTGAGACAGTATTTTACAGTGTACTTATAAATGAGCTGTCCCTGTATGGACTATTGTTCTTTGAAAGCCCCATTTGGTATCTGGGTATAATAGCATCCTTGCTTATATTTTCAGAGCCCATTAGATGTCTATTTTAATTGAAGACCATCTTGACCATGAGTAATTGTCCCAACTCTAAACCCTGAACCACAATCCTGGACTACATTGAACTAAAGTAAAAGATGTGAGTGGACTGCACTGAAGGTTATTTTAATGGTACTACTTTTCACATCGACATTGTCTAGAACTTTTTTCCCAGTAGGTTATGCCAGTAAATGCAGTTTCTGTTTTGTAGTCATGGTTCAGAGAAATCCCTGTATATTTAAAACTCAACATATTACAAATCTCCATCCTCAGCAGCACCATTTTTTAATGCTGTCATGGTGAAGTTCTAGATTAGCTATCTAGTGTTCTGCCCCCCACCCCCTGGCTCTCCCTTCCATACAAACACATGCGTGCTCATACACATTCACATACACACACTTCTCCCTCCTGAGCAGAGAAGATAAAGCAGGTGTTAGTAAGGAGTTCTCCTGGACCAAATGAAAGCCATTTATCAGACACTTTGCCTTGCTCACAACACACACATATAGAAATGCACACATCTGCACAAGCACACACACTGAGTAAAAAAAAATTGAACTATCCAAGACTCTAAGCCTGAGTGAAGCTAAGCATACTTGATTAGGTGTGTAAGGGGCAGTTAAGAGATGAGTTTGGGGTTAGGCCTTATTCACCTGCAGTATTCAAAGATATGCAACAGTGTTAACTGTCACTGGAGAGTGTAGCCACAAGGTGTCAGTGACATTGTATTACATTTTCTTAAAAACTAACAGTAGATTCCTTTTCTATCATGCATTTATTTCGGGTAAAGTTAGAAAAAGTGTATATCTCTTGTTATTAAATTCAAATTGTTCACAGAAGACACATTTGTATACATTTTGAGCTTCTTTTAAACCATTTATCACATCTCTATTTCTACCTTTATGCATGCTTCATAAACATTTGTTTTTGGCCAACATTTTACAACAGACCCTGTCTCATAAACAAATACAATCCTCAAATGACTAAATCAGGAAACAAGTACCTCATTGTCCCTTATACAGCACCTTTGCTATATTGAATAACTGTTGTGTTTATATTTGATTGACCCACAGGTGATTTCCCAGTTGCGTGTCCTGAGCCGCTCTGTAGCCACAGGGTCAAAGTTCGACAGGGAGCTCTGGTCCAATGGACTGTCGCCCATCCTTCACTTGTGGAAGAAGCTCAACCAGGTCAGTTTCCGTATTTTCAGTTTATCATCCTCACATGTTTTTTCCTTTACTTAAACTGGTAGTAAAATATCTCAGTACTTATTTCCCCACTGGTTAATATCCCTGAGGTTCATACGATGTACCCTACCTCTCTGAAATGACTAATTTAATTTCAATGTCAAAACCTCAAACTCTAAAATTGGTAAATTACATCATACTGTATATTATACAATTTTGTAATTGAACTGATAGTACCTGCTTAGTATGTTGTTCTTCTCAGGCTTTTGCAGTTCTATGCTAATCTTTATTGGTATGCAAAAACATGTTTTTGCATTGCCCGCGCTGCTCATGCAGCAGCAGCTAGTATAAATTAAAAGCTGTGAAAGCTATTTGGAAATTAGCAGTCTAATTGAGGAGTGTGTGTGATAGCCACTGGCTTGCCTAGTCAGGCTGCACTGCTGTGTGCAGTTGCTTGGAGATTGGCACCTTTTCAAATCAAAAGGACATCCACCTCTACATTAAATAATTTAGCCTCCATATTCCCACTCTCTCTCGTTCTGCCTGTCTTTTATTCTCTCTCATGCTGTAAATCACACACTTTCCATCATGGCTTTTTCTCATTGGCACCCTCAACCTCTCTCTTTCTCTCTCCTTCTCTCTCCTCCCTCTCTGTCTCTCTTTCAGTCCACTGCAGCAGAGTTGTTTTGTACCCACTGAGAAGAAAAATGATTGACTGTGTTAATTGTTGCCATTGTATCACCAGCTAGCTTCCCATAGATCACAATCTACCTCTGACTGCTTTCAATTAACAGCCCTTTGTCGAAAGCTAACACTCTAAGTTTGACCATCAGCGGGTGTGTTCTCCTGTGTAGCTCGCCTGTGTGTGTGTGTGTGTGTGTGTGTGTGTGTGTGTGTGTGTGTGTGTGTGTGTGTGTGGGTGTGTGTGTGTGTGTGTGTGTGTGTGTGTGTGTGTGTGTGTGTGTGTGTGTGTGTGTGTGTGTGTGTGTGTGTGTGTGCGCGCGCGCGCGTGCGTGCGTGCGTGCGTGCGTTACTGTTCAACCTTGTGTGCGTCTCTATAACTGTGCCCATGCATGCTTTTGTTTGAGTTTTTATGGCCATGTGCATTTTGGTGTCTTAAACTGTCAGTGCAGGATTTGGTACGGGTGAATGTATTTATTTTTGCGTATTGTTTATCTAGTCTGGGACAATGTTAGAAGCATGACTGGTTATTTGGCTGTTGAGTTGCATTTTTGAATAGAGACAATAGCAGAGCTGAATCCCACCCTGCCAGCTTCTTCGTCTCATTTATCTCTCGTCTATCTCTCTCTCAACATGTTCATTCCTCCATCAAACAGACCTACCATCTTTCTCTCCCTCTCTTTCCTCCTCAGCTTCTATCTGAGTGGATGCGAGGAAAATACAATTGGATGTGCAGAATGTCATATCTGCAACAAAATACAACAAATGATCAGTGTCTATTGTTTATTTAATATGTTCTTTACGTACACAATAACAAACAGGAACACTGGGTGTACTTACAGTAAATCTTTGTGTTCACTTCTGTATACAAATGTTCCCCCTGGTTGGCACTGCAGAGAGAGAGAGAGACAATTCCCCATTTTGGTACATCTTGTTATTTCTGTGGAAGAATTAAGAACAAATTCATTTGGTTTATGTGTGTTGAGCTAAGGAAATCCACAGGGAAGATATACAGTGGTAATGGAGGAACTCATTTAAAAGAAAAATGATAGCATGCTGATGCACAGCGGCAGTTACAAAATGCAATAAACGCCTTACTCTACATGTAAATAACATCATATTTGTGCTCCTGTGAAGCGACCAACTTAGGTAGCCTGAAGTGTATCAGTGTTCCAGCCATAAGAGGGACATACAGCAATTCTAGGACAATTGAACAATATTATTCAACAATCTTTCAAGTGCCTATAGCCAAGGGAGAAATATCTATAGCTCTCAGTTAATTAGACTGAGGATTGTGTAATTATTTGTAATGCTTTGTCTGTGGAATAAAACATCTCTTTCTCCTTCCATTATACAAACCTGTCTCTTTCAGTCTTGGAAATAACATCTTTAAAGGACTCTAGCTATCTTTCTATCCTGTCAATAAACTGATATGTCTTCTTTTTATGTTCCTACTTTCTTTCAGGGTTCTTCTCTGATCCACCAGAAGGTCGCCCCACCCACAGAAGGCCAGGGGTCCCCGGTCTTGTCATTCATCACTCTGGAGCAGTTCAACGCCATCCGCCTGGTCCAGGTGGGTCCGATAAACTGTGCTAACGTTGTCTCAGAAAAGATTGCTACCCCTGCATTACATTGCCTAAAAAGGAAAAAGAAAAGTTCTCATCGTGTGTTGTTTACTGAATTTGACTCAACGCTCTTATCAAATAACATTTGGCTCTACCTAAAATAGTAAAGAGATGTGTATGTTAGAATGATAAGAGTTATGGTACGTTAGCTTCATAAAGATGCATGAGATAAGTGCGAATCATAAACAGTAAGACAAATGTAATTCATATTCTCCAGTTCCTTAGCAGCAGTCTATATTTAACTTGTTATATAAACCACAGGTGCATATGTACTGAATACTCTCTTTAACATCCTAGAATGTCTTTTCAGAGAGCTAGGTAATCAGATGAGAGAAAGAAGCCCAATCAGTCAATCAAAGGGCCTGTCATAATGAACTAGTTAACAGCAATTAAATGGCACAATGTAAAATCAAACCCCAGGTACCACTGCTCTAAATATTGGCACAGTATGTCAACTAAACTGTAAGTGTTGTCACAGAGCATCCACCAATCCCTGGCTGCACTGAGCAAAGTCATCAGAGGGACCCAACTGCTGACTCCTGAAGTCCAGAAACTGGCCACCGCCCTGCTCAATCAAGAGGTAAGCAAGGAGAAAGAAGACAGGGAGTAATCATGCATTGAAACACATAGAATAAGCATTTTCACAGTGTGAGGTGAGTCACTTTCTCTGCTGAGTGGTTTTAAAGGGGGAGGGTAAAGCCTTCATACTGTGCTGAAGTTGAGACCACATGAGAAGGCATACATACTGAACATTACAGAGACTTGTAGACATCTAGCAACCATTGCAGGTGTCCTGGTGTGTGTCCCCGGGCTGCGATGAGGACAAAGGGGATATGATGAGGTAGAGCGGGAAAGATGCACAATCAACCTTTTACTTCTTCTACGCGTGTAATCTCCTGAGAGCAGCCTTGGGCAGAGTTCCCTCTTCACGGCTCTCCTCCTCTCTCTTTTTCTATTAATCAGCATGTCTTTAGTCTCATCCCCTTCTCTCTCTCTCCACTCTTCTCTCTCATGTGTCCCTCTCTTCCCTATCACATATCACATACCACTGAAATGTGTTAGTTACCAGGTAGGTTGTTATAGAGTTCCCACAATATAAAACGCGGAATATGTAAAACCATGAATAATCATAATCAGAAACAGGTTTATTACCAGGTAGGTTTACACGTACGAGGAATTTGAAGATAATGCAGTTAGCTAAAAGACACTGAAAAAAATGTGTCAATTGTAATTTTAAATCACAACACCTCAAACATTCATATTCATATCAAATGTTAAGCTCCTTTACTGAATCAGTTCTTCAGTCACAGAACAAGTTAGCCAAAAAAAGACATGTTTGATTTCTCTGTTTCTTTGAAGTATCCATCCATTGCCACAAATGAGGACACATCGTAGTGCATTCTGACTGACCTGCTCTTGTAACTACTCAGTATATAAAACAGATGAGCTCTCATTCCTGTTTTACAAGTGTATAAATGTCCCCCGCCCTTTTAATTGAGCTGGTAAAAGACTTCCTGTGACCCAGTAGGAGTGAGCAAAGCTTTTGTTCCTTATGATTATTTCTATGACCCATTTTTTAGACATTCTCTCTGTTTGTGTTGCGAATAATCAAAATGCTGCATTTCAATGAGTTGTTTTACTAATCAAATATATGTATTTGTTATGCATTTGGTGTTTTGTGGGGCAGTGCAACTTTGTAGAGTTTGACTATAGCCTGTTTAAAAATAAAATCAGACCCAGATAACAGTGTGTTGAACAGAAATTGCCTGTAGTATCACGAAACCTTGGGAAAAAGGAGGCGCTTCTCACCTCTTGTTGATGCTGTCGTATATTCTTGCAGTTCAGAAAATGTTGAGACATTTGAAAGATTTACTAGCAGCTGAATTGAGAACGTGATGACTTGTATAATTAAGCAATAGCTCACGACAGGCCGTGGTATATGCTCACGGCTAAGGGGCGTGGTTCGGTTCAGTTATAACACCTGATAACTGCCAGTGTTTTAGACCACTGTTGTAAGGATAGCACTTGTGCAGTAGGAGAAAAAGAACATATAGCAACAGATGAAATTTAGATTGATTATTATGTTTCCTTTAAATGTGTTTCTGTGGTTATGGAGAATGTATTTTTTATTATTGTCTTGACTTTAACCACTAACACTAAAAAGCCGTGTTCTTGCTTCTTTGGGTCACCACTCAGTACTGCACAGCTCAGAGCTATATGATAATCCTCCATTATCTATCAGAGCAGAATTTATTTGATGACCTTTCATAATCTGCAGTTAAATTGTAAAGTCTAGCTTGATTCTATAGATAATGACATTACATCCTGGTCCATAACACCTTCACAAACAAAATAAAAGAGAGCTAAGTTATGTCTCATAAATCTGAATCCCATCTTTTCACTGTATGCTAAATACCATTAATCCCATGCCGTTATATTTCAATAAAAAACATACCTCTCTTTTCTACTAATTGATTGGCCTTTATGAAGTCCATTTCCTCAGAATAATTTCATTAAATTCTACATGTGTTAACAGGTGGTTGTCACTGCTCAGTGTTCATTACATTAGATGTCCTACCAGAAATAACATGAAGTAAAATGACTCTGCACATCGCGGTCTCCAGCCATGTTCCATTATGTATTAGTGTCCGTTTTAACCAACCATCACTGATTAGCCCAGTTCCAGCCACAGAAGAGGAACAGGACGAGCTGCTGAAGTGATTTATATATTTGAAAAACGGACCATTTGGGGTTGTGTAATATTGTAAAAGTATAGCAAGCACATCTCTGGAGGGCTCAGCTCCATTGCCCCTCTCCTGAGCTGTGCAGTAAAAAATAATTAGATACTTGGAAACTACCCAAGCGTCACAAGAAAGTTGTAAGCAGCGCTGAAAAGAGAAATAAATATCAGCACTGCCTTTCGTCAGTGGAAAGATCATTAATATCGAGACATGATGCAGAGATGGCTTTTTGATTAAAGGTTAAAACATCTCTAGGATCAGTCATTTTTTTAAGTGCTAGTTGTAATAATTGGTATGTCAATTCGTACATACGTAATTACCAAAGTGACGTCCAAGCAAATAATTGATCAGATGAATCTTCTTATTCAAAACTTGTATTTGACAGCAAGCCCCACCAGCTACTTTAAAAATGCAGTTACCTCTGAGACTGGATTTGCATTAATGAAATGCTCAGGCAACAAACTGCTTTGCGAATGCAGGAAGTATTCCTTGATTTCTTAATTTCTTACAAACTAAAGAGAGCTCACACTTGCTTAGTCTTTTAATTTGTTTTTTAAGTCAACAATCATTTGGTCTGAAAACAGATCTTTAGATGTTTATTTTCACAAAAAGCTGCTTAATATTAAAACAAAAGTGTAATCTATACTCAGATAAGCTTTTTGTGGGTGTTAATATCTCTGGAAGTAAATGTGTCTTATCATTAACATTGATCAAAAAAAGTATAACAAATATTAGCAAATGTCATTGATATAATTTAAGCCTGCACGCTAATCTGCCCACTCATTTCAAATCAGTTAGACACACACACACGCCACACACACACACGCAGACACGCACACACACGCAGACACACACACACACACACACACACACACACACACACACACACACACACACACACAGACACGAAGCAGGAGAGTTACTGAACAGTTGACTTGCAGCTGAGAGACATGCAAGGACCCTTTTAGTCTCATTATGAATTTTCAAGCTTGAATAACATCGAATTTGTAATCCTTAATATCCCACTGTGAGGATGTGTGCTAATGCATGAGGAGAGTATGTAGACGGCTCTTTGATCTCTGTTTAACAGTCTCTGAGTTAACACTTGTCTCCTGGGTGGGAAGTTTTCTTTTGCCACGTACACACAAATAGTACGAAGTTGTAAACTGCCCCCTCTTTGTTCAAGGTTAAAACTACATAGTAAGCATGTGTAAAGATTGTAAAGGACATTGACTGTAGTCTCGTACATTAGCCCATCCTTCCTCATCCAAACATGTTGCTTACTGTTGCACTTTAAAACATTGCTTTGGATTCTGTTTTATAAAATGAACAATGCTGCCTCGAAAAAAGAAAAAAAAGCAATTGTTTTGTTCTGTGGAGGTTTGTTTTGCCAAATCAGTGAGGCACTGTACTTTTACAATGTTCTTTTAAAACAGTTCCTGTGTAATGATTTAAAGGAATTGTACCTCGTACTAACATGATGAGCCCGACCGAAAACCATTTATGTGTTTGTATCTCATGCGGCTTTCACACCGGCGCTTTTCCCTTTCTAGCTCCGAGCTAGAGCTTTTCTGGTTCAGCTCCGGTTTCCCTTTTCTGCTCCCGCTCTGTTCACACCGCCCAGCACCCGACTGGTGCTGCCGCTGCTGCGTCATGACGTCATCGTTTACATCGCTGATTTGCTCCCCAACGGCATTACGGCGCTCACAACAACAACAACTGCGTCGGGTCGATGATCGTGTTGCTTTTAATCACACGAAGCCAGAATAAATTGAATAACGACTTCTCCAACCTTATACTTTGCTCCAGAGTGCCGTGGTTCATTGTTTATTAATGTGTTTCTGCAGCATTTACCGACCGCTGCAGTGTTGGCTGCTCTTCCACGGGAGTTTATTCTCCTCCGTTAGCTCCCGGTTAGCTCACACTGCTGCGGCCGCTCTAAAGTATTCACTGTCCGACTCACACAAGCAGCTGATACATATCCCCAGTTCCCCTTAGCCTAAGTCAATGTGTGTCAGTCTGAATTGACGCTGTTTGGTATCACAACGCCGTTATGAAAGTTTCTCTCGTATAAAATGGGTGATGTTAGCATAGCAACCGAAGCTAAACTGACTACTTGCTATTGCTATCCTATTGTGGCATAAACCGTTTTCTACAGGCACATTTTACCGGCGTATTTTTATAATGATTCTACTTGTGATTCTTTCACACACACTCGGTTTTGGGCCGAGGGCGACACCGTACTTCCGGTATCAACCATTTCACGCGAGGTGCATACAGAATATCATAGTCGATTGCCTTAATCAATATAGTCAACTCTAAAATACCACATATATGCATTGGCATGATAATATTATTGTGACAAGTGGGGTATTCACCTGGTGTTTCCAGAAGATAGACGTAGATGCAGCCAAAATCGACCGAAGGCCACTTTTGAGGGTCGTAATTCCATACATTGTACATCCAACAACCCACACAGCTCTAGTTTACGCTGGTAACGACCTAGAGCACACCCCTCAAGTCCAGAGATGTAATCCGAAGACATGCAGCGATTTCTTCGGTCGTTAATTCAGAAAAAAAACCTAGTGTGCTCTGCCTGGCAACATAAGCTAGCTGTTTATATTAGCATTGCCAGGATTTTTGCACCTCCAGAAAAATGGCGTCTTTATAAAAAAATATATGGCGCGCGTTGCATTGTGGGTAGCTGTGACGTCACTGTGTGTGAAAGAATAGTCGGACATGACAACCTGTGCAGCCCATGTATTGATTCCATCCGATAGCTGCTATAATACAAAACAACACGTCTGCCTCTCTCCACAATGATCAATAACAGTGAACGGATGGTCAAAGTAAGGTACAAATAAACAGAATCACACGAAGCCTGGTTAGTGTTGCCTGACTTTATAAAGTGTGTTTATAAGCACTACTGCTTGTAGGCAGGCATGACAGTTGACCCATGTTCAGGGGAGGTGGGTTTAGTTTCCTGCACGCCTCGACGTAAGAGAGACGTAAGCGACGCCACCTCTTAGCTCCAAAGCTCTTGCCTCTAGACCGACAATTTTTTGGAGCTGGAAGTGAACTGGATTCCGGAGCTAAGAGCCGGCGCTGCTGCGGTGTGAACAGGAAAAACCGGCGCTTTTCAGGCTCCAGCTCCGAGCCGGAGCTGAAAAAGCGCTGGTGTGAAAGGGGCATCAGTCTTCAGTCACTGAAGTTTTGTATAAGCATTTATTTTGTGATAAGCCGAATATGTATACAGTAAAACAAGCACTTACAATATTTATTCATCTGCATATCTGCCACTTCTAACCCTTTACCCAGGGAGATTAAAAAGAGATCTCACCTCTCACACCACAGACGAAATAGACATGTTGTTTGCCAGAGCACAGTGGCAGTCCAGCCTGGGAGTGTGTATGACCACATGTTTAAATGTGTTAGGTGACCACGCAGGGTCCAGTGTCGTCAGGTTTGTCGAGGACATTTTAGCAACAGTGGCAGCCCTATATTGATAGAGAAAGAGGGAGACATAATCTCACTGAGATTTGGAGACTTTATTTAGCACTGTTTGTGGTCTATGCCATCAGGAAGCATCACAACTAAGTGACTTTTAACACTGCACTAGCAACCTAATTAAAATAACAGGCAAAAACAAATCAAGTGACTCTTTCTGCACACTACTGCTACTTCTCCTGGAAGAATATCTCCAACAAAGCTCAGTGAGTCTGCAGTCCTGCTGGTGAGGCTCTTTGGGTTGTCAGCAGCGTTCAGTAAGTGATGAAGAGGCACGTTCAGTCAACAACACAGCAGCAGGACCGAATCACTGGCTTACTGAGAGTCCACAGCTAATATGGTTGGCTATTTTGCTGACATCGTGTTTTGTGTTTTATCATTATGGCTTTGAATAAACATTCTTCTTCTTGATCCCTTTACCTCTATTTCAGTGTCCTTTAACATGGCAGACTAAATGGGAGGGACCAGAAGAGCCAATGCAGTACCTCCGAGCTGTAGTAACCAGGGCTCTCGCCATACAGGTAACACAACAAACTGTACTCTCATCTCTCCCCTTCTCTGAGTTGTAATGGTACAGTGCATTTTATTTTTGATGGAACCTTAGAAGACACTATTATGGGGAAAAATGTCATATAATCATTAATCATCATGTGATCCTAGTCATGGTTAAAGCCTATAGGTTACTTACGTAACCCCAGTTCTCAGAGTAACATGAAGTGAGATGTCTCACTATGGGATGCGCCTCATCGCGGAGCAAACAGAAGCATCAATCTCATTACGCCAATCCTGATTGGCTGGTGATCTTGACGTCAGCGTCAGGGAATTCACCCCCTATAAGTAGCTTGCGCCACGACGCATGCGTCATTCAAAATAAGCACCTCTTCTCGCTTCACCATAGCAAGGAGGGCCGTCTGGTGAGACATCTCACTTCATGTTACTCTGAGAACTGGGGTTACGTAAGTAACCTATAGTTCTCATTCATAACACTCCGTTCGATGTCTCACTATGGGAAATTGTAGCTCCCGTATTGTCAGACGAGCTTATCTCGAAAATCACCAAACCAACCAGAACTTAACAGGTAGAGCTCTGACTCAACCAGGTGCCCAGCACTGCTTGAGTCACACTGGGAGCAGAACGTCCAGCCTGTTAAGAGGCGGACAAAAGTGAGCGGCGAGGACCAGCTCGCCGCTGCACCAATGTCTTGGATGGGAGACATCCTGGACAGAGCCCAGGATGCAGCCAGACCCTGAGTCGAAAGAGCTCGCGGACCCGAGGGTGCCTGCGAACTCTGACTCGTATGGGCCCCAAAGCAATTGCTTCCACAAACCAGTGGGAGAGCCGTTGCTTAGTAACAGGCTTGCCCTTATAAGGGTTAGCCCAGGACCTTGATCTAACATGCCAGAGGCTGTTCACCTTGGAGACCTGCTGCGGATATGGGTACGAAGCACCCTTGATCTGTCCCTGTACGTGCGTAAAGCACGGGTTGGAAACGGCAAATCCGGCCGCTGTTCCCCGGAGGAATACAGTGGCGGGGAGGATGCCTCAATGTCAAATGTGGTACCTGAACCAACCGCCTTAAGATAAAGGCAGGGTTGGGCTTCAACCACACTCTATTTGCCCTGGGGCGAACTGAGTGCATGAAGACTGTACAGATAGCGCATGAGTGCCACTGGCTCGCTTGGCAGCTGCCAGGGTCAGCTTCATGTCACACTGTATTCAGATTGTACCACTCACGGGCCAGGCCCATAGAGCCAAGCGCTCTGGGTGTGGGTGAAAGATCGCCCCCCCCGCTTGGGACAGTATGTCCCTGCGTAGTGGGAGCTGCCATGGCTGCCCACACAGCAGCTGATATATCTCCGCTAGCCAGTACATAGCTGGCCAGTGCGGAGCTATCAGGATAAGTGTGTGGCGTTGCTCTCTCACTCTGGACAGAGTTGGGGGTATCAGAGCCAGCGGTGGGAACGTGTACAGAAGGCCCGGGGGCCAATCGTGCGCGAGTGCATCCACGCCTAACGGTGCATTTAGATCGTGCATCGAAAAGAACAGCTGACACTGAGCGTTGTCTTTCGATGCGAACAGATCCAACGCGGCTCTGCCGTAACGCACCCACAGCTGGCTCACAATCCTTGTAGAGTCCAGTCTGCATAAAGTGGTATACCTCTGGACAGTAGATCTGCCCCGAGGTTCATCACTCCCGGTACGTGCGTCGCTCTCAGAGAGAGGAGACGTCTACCGCTGCATAGGATCAGTTTGCGCGCCAGTGTGTGTAACTGGAGAGAACGCAAACCCCCTTGGCGTTAATATACGATATTGTGGTCGTATTGTCTGTCCTCACGAGGACGTGATGTCCCCTGAGGAAAGGCAGAAAGCATTTTAGGGTGAGAAACACCGCTAAAAGCTCCAGGTAATTTATGTGCGCCCGCTGGAGGTCTCTGCTCCAGAGACCCCTCACCGGGCGACCTTCATAAATACCTCCCCAACCTGTCAGACATGCGTCCGTGATGACCACTTTCCGTGAAAGGACAGCACCCATAGGCACACCTCGTACTAGAAAAGTCGGGTGCAGCCAGTGGCGCAGTGCCATTACGCATTTCACAGTAACCATCACTCTTAGGGTTTAGTTTTAGGGCGGCCACCCAGCGCTGAAACTCCCTCATGTGTAAGCGTCCCAGTCGTACGACCAGGATGGCTGACGCCATGAGCCCCAGCAATCGCAGGCATGATCTGAAGAGAACATGTTTGCGCAGCTGGAAAAGAGCGAGACAAGCTCTGAAAGCTTTCACTCTTTCCGCTGACAAGCGAGCTGAAAAGGGCACCGAGTTCAGGCGTAAACCCAGGAAGAGTATAGTCTGTGCGGGGCACAACATGCTCTTCTCTGTGTTTATTATGAAAACCCAGGTTGAGCAGGTGCTTTATGAGGAAATTTGTCTGCGTAACAGCCTCCTGCTGCGACTGTGCGAGAAGCAGCCAGTCGTCCAGGTAGGTCGCCAGGCGAATACCCTGTTGTCTTAACGGGGCTATCGCGGCTTCCGTACATCGTACAAAGACCCTTGGACTGAGAGACAGACTGAAGGGGAGTACTCTGTATTCATAACAGATCCCCTGAAATGCGAATCTCAGATATTTCCTGTGTGGGTAATATACTGGGATGTGAAAACACGCATCTTTCAGGTCGACTGATGTAAACCAGTCGTCTTGTCGCACGAGCCGCAGCAGAGATGTGTGAGTGAGCATTCTGAACTTATATCTTTTTAGATATTTGTTCAGAGCCCTCAAATCAAGTATTGGCCGAATTCCGTTCCCTCCCCGTTTGGGAACGAGGAAGTACTTGGAATAGAAGCCGTCCTGACTCTGCTCGGCGGGTACAATAGATATAGCCCTCTTTTCTAGGAGTGAGAGAATCTCTCTCTCCAGAATATGGGCTGACTCTCCTCGGGCCTGCGAATGCAGAATGCCCGAGAAGCGAGGGGGGGTGACGGTGACTTGGAGTCTGTAGCTCCGTGTAACTGTCTTGAGAAACCCAAGCAGATGTCGTGAGCATCTCCCGCTGTATGCTCCTTAGAGCCAGCTGAGATGTCACATATCTTCCCCTCTGAGTCTCTATTTGTTGTGTTATGGGGCCCTCCAGTGTCTGAGCACTGTGGTGCCCCATTTCGACAATCCCCACCGACACAGCGCATGCGTGTGGCGGTGGTGCCCTTACGGCTCCAGCCGGCACTGCGCATGCGCGTGACGGTGGTGCCTTCACAACCCCAGCCGGCACTGCGCATGCGCGTGACGGTGGTGCCTTTACAGCTCCAGCCGGCACTGCGCATGCGCGTGACGGTGGTGCCTTTACAGCTCCAGCCGGCACTGCGCATGTGCGTGACGGTGGTGCCTTCACGACCCCAGCCGGCACTGCGCATGCGCGTGACGGTGGTGCCTTTACAGCCCCAGCCGGCACTGCGCATGCGCGTGACGGTGGTGCCTTTACAGCCCCAGCCGGCACTGCGCATGCGCGCGACGGTGGTGCCTTCACAGACCCGTCAATTGTCCGCCCTTTGAGAGAGGCCGTAGCTGCTCTCAGAAGGGGAACAGTTGACGGACTGTTTATTGTTTTTATTGTTTTTCTTTTCATTTTTTCGAGCTGCGCCCTTGGCTCGAAGCCTGGATGCGTCAGCAGAAAATGTTTTATGACAGAAAAATCAATAAGTGTGTGACATGTGTTTATGCGGACTTGAGGATGGTGTTGAGGCATCTCTCGAGGCGGCGGGAACACATTTAGAGCTGGGGAACCATAGACTTCCAGCTCTGTCACAGAGAGGAGAAGGAGGGGCTGTCACGCCGCTCGCTTCTTCTTCCTCGACTGCTGGCCGAAATTCTGGGTTGGCTGCGCCTGGGCTGCAGCCGGAACCGGAGATTTTCTAGGCCAGCTCGCCCTCGTCCCCTGCCTGGGCTGGGGACTCGGGGCGGACTGCGACCTCTGCATTTTTGGTATTTTGAACCGAGCAGGGTTCGGGGCAGCTTGGACGAAGGCAGCGGCTGGGCCCTTCGAGAGAGGCAGAGGTGGAGGGCCTCGTCCTCCTTCTTTTTCGACTCGCATCTCCTCTGCATGGAGGCAAGAGCGGAGCCGAAAATCCCCTCGGGAACGATGGGCATGTCAAGCACATCCTCCTTTTCCCGGTCTGGGAGGTTGGTGAGGTTGAGCCATCTAGCTCTTTCCTGCACCACCATGATCCCCATTGTTTTGCCCGTGGCCTGGACGGCGCAGCGTTGGACACGGAGACAAATGTCTGTGACCGCGGCCAACTCGTCCAGAACGGCCGGTCCAGGATTACTCGACATATCCTCACAGAGCTCCGCTTGGTATGCGGTTAGCAGTGAGGAAATGTTCAGAGCCCTGGTGGACAACGCTGCGGCTCTGTAGGACCGTTCAGTCATGGTCAACTGGAAACGGTCCACCTTCGCTGGCAGCGTGGGGTTCCTGCTTGGTGACGGGCCCATCCTCGGTAGGAGGTGGGCTGCCACCAGCAGTTCCATCGGCGGTATGCGGAGCAGGCCGAGCCTCTCCATACCGTCGCAGTCTAGGGAGGAGGCACCCTGGATTGGGGCCTTGTTGCTAAAGGGTCGGTCCCTCCACGAAACCGACACCTCATCCAACATCTCCGGGAAGACCGGGAGGAGTTGCCTCCTTGTCCTCGTTGCTTGAGGAGAATGTTTCCCCTCGTAACGGGACCTGGCGGTCTCCTTGGCCATTTCGGGCCACGGGATGTCTAGCCTGGACGCAGCGCGCTGACACGCGGCCTGCAGGTCCATGCTCAGACAGGGCGAAGCTGGTGTGCTATCGCCCTGGAGAGCAGCCATCGCTGAGTTGTCCTCTTCGTCCTCCATCTAGTCTAATTCCAGGACATCCTCCGCGGGCGAGACCATGGTGAGGTCTCGCCGGGAGCTCCCGCCTGGTGAGGCGTGGGGCTCCGTTCCCGCGTCTCTTGCCGCCACCGGGTCCCGGCCTGACACGGCGTGGGATCCCGGTTCCGCCGCTGTTAGTGAGCCCCAGACCGACACAGTGAGGGGCTCAGTCTCTGCGGCGGACGCCCCCGTGTCTTGATTGCCAAACGGCGAATCAGTGGACATGAGGGAGTCCTGTTCCAACAAGCTAGCTTGGTGTGCTAGCCGTCGGTGGAAGCTCTTTCGGATGAAATGGGCACAATGCCCGCACGAGCCGGGGTTGTCGATAGCCTCCTGGGCGTGTTCCAGCCCGAGGCAGGACGAGCAGACCTGGTGTGAGTCTGTGCCTGCTATCTTCAACCCGCAGCCGCATGGCCGAGCCCTCGAGTCCCTGACTCCTCTGGTGTGAGGGGGAGAGGCGTCCATCTTGTTCGCCTCGTGGCGTGAAGAGGACCCGCTCGTAACAGGTACGTCGTTGAGAGAAAAAGTGTTACCAACCCGTCCTTAATCCGGAGAAAAAGGGACGGTGTGGGTCCTTTGTTCTCAAAGAATATTGACTGGTGTGTCAATATACTTCTAATCCTTTTCTCCTCCGTGAGAGAGAAAAAGAAAAGCGTCCTCGCTACCGTGGTGTCGGTAGTAAGGGGAAGCTAGCTAGCAACAGGTGCGTAGCTAGCTTGAGAAAAATCAAAACCTTACCTTACTTTCCGGGGAAAGAAACGGCGAGGTCGATTTTAATACTAACTGGCGTTAGTATTACTGTCTTCTTGCGAAGCAGAAGGAGTAGCCGGCGAGCGCCCGTCGACCGAAATGGTTATATTTGGGTTCAGTCTGTGGAGCGT
Source organism: Gymnodraco acuticeps (assembly GCF_902827175.1). NCBI lineage: Eukaryota > Metazoa > Chordata > Actinopteri > Perciformes > Bathydraconidae > Gymnodraco > Gymnodraco acuticeps. The sequence goes on from NW_022990441.1 coordinate 363,610, forward strand.
TAAGCTTGTCCGGCTACTATAGAGATGTGCTCTGAAGCGAGAAGTGGTGTTTGAATGACGCATGCGTCGTGGCGCAAGCTACTTATAGGGGGTGAATTCCCTGACGCTGACGTCAAGATCACCAGCCAATCAGGATTGGCGTAATGAGATTGATGCTTCTGTTTGCTCCGCGATGAGGCGCATCCCATAGTGAGACATCGAACGGAGTGTTATGAATGAGAACTGCGTCACACTGTCCCGAAATTGACACCCGATGGACACACGAATATGGAATTTTGAATTTCGTACAAAGATGGCCCCGAACCACACACGAAGGCAACATTTACATTACATTTAAGACATACAACTGTAACCAAAGTAACAAAAACAATTATGTTAAAGTACTACTGTATGATACTGTACTTATAATTTCAGGCTTTGTTCTTTACTTTATCCGTCTTTATATGTAGAAGATATTAAGTTTTCTCCGTAATGTTGTTTCCATAGCAACAACAACTTCCTGTCAACTCGCCTTCAAAATAATATATTATATCTTTTTCAGTTTCATAGAACACAAATTGGGTTATTTACATCATATGTTTACATGATTTTGTTGTGCAATAAAACAACCAGATGGACACACAATATAGGAAATGTTCAAATTCGGCTCTGATCGATGATAACACGAAGATGACACGATTTGACAAGATGCCCTCACGAGTGCCTTACGAAGTTGCCGCTCACGAAGTTGCCGCTCACGAAGTTGCCGCTCACGAAGTTGCTGCCGGAGCCTGAGAAACTCCACCGGCGGTCATATGATGGCTTAAAATGCCCTCACGAATGGCCAGATGTTGTTACGATCAGAGCCGAATTTGAACATTTCCTTTATCGTGTGTCCATCGAGTGTCAATTTCGGGACAGTGTGACGCGGGCTTAAGTTTAGTGTCATTCAGCAGCTGAAAGTCATACAGGCTTGCTTCTATCAGAGGACTTGTGGTAACATTTGTGAGCGATAACTGGTAGTCCAGATATTTTTCTGGCGACCTAACTCCTTATTAAAAACCCAACAGCCCCCTCTGTTCTCTCACAGGAATTAAACTCAAGAGGCATACCAGTTTGTTAATCAGCATTCGTACACTGATTAAGACATGTATTTAAATCCATCATGCATTAATACCCTACCAGGAGCCATTTGTGATTAATATTAACACAAGGTGTCTGTATAGCTGCAAAATTGTAAAAAATAAATATTTTCACCTCAGATATCTCACAATGAACCTGGACCTGTTTTCTGGTGTTTCTCATTCAGAAACTAAATCGGATCATTATATAGAAGCATGAGGTGAAGTTTTTTTCCCTGGTTCTGGCTGAAACTCCTCTCGACTGTCTGACTGTACGCCTACTTCAATATGTTCTGGCAGACTAGAAAACACACATGCTCAGAAATGATTTATTTTATGTGAATTTGATGCACTTCGTTATTCATGTGGGCGAGCATCGCTGCCTGTGTGTGTCGGTCTGCCTCCCCATCTGTTTGTGTGTCTGCCTGCCATCTCTCCTTTCTTTCTGTCTACCTGCTCTCCATCTGTCTCCATGTGTGTCTATCTGGAGGCTGCACTGTCCTTAGCTGTCTATTCCTGCCCATCAGCACTGAGTGATATCTCTGTTAGCAGTGTGTCCTGTTAGCTAATCAGCCTAATACAGGCTGTGTGGAGCTGCAGAAGAATAAAGAGCTAACAGCACAGCAGAGCACCCCAAACGAGCAGGCCGACCTTGAAAACACTGAACTGCTCACACACACACATAAAGAATATGCACACAAATACTATGCATAGCAGGACACGCTGCCTGGCTGTCTTATTAATACCCAAAAGACTCGGAGCATGTCTGCCTCTCTGTGTGCGTGACTGTGCATCAGTATGAACTTGCATTTATGCATTTTGTTGACATAATGCTCATCCCAATTTATCTCGTAAGACAGTGAAGACTGATGCTGGGCTACAAGGGAATACATTTATAATAAAGATTGGATCAGATGTTTGTCTCTACTTCTGCCTCTATTTGTCAGCATTTCTCTGAAGCTGTCCTCCCAAATCCTTGAGTTGTTACGGTGTGACAGAGAAAACACGCCTACTGTTAAATACAATGCAAATAAATGGCCCACAATAGATCAAAACGGAAATATTATGTCAACTCTCAAGGCTTAAATCTGACCACTAAAGCCATTCAGGCTTATTTATATCAAGATAAGCTCGCTGGTAAAGACAATGAGATCAGCTATTTTGCATCTTAGTAACATTTCGCCCCCAAAAAGGAAAGCGTACAAAAAACGATTGTTGTTAGATATGGTGTGCGTGCGTGCGTGCGTGCGTGCGTGCGTGCGTGCGTGCGTGCGTGCGTGCGTGCGTGCGTGCGTGCGTGCGTGCGTGCGTGCGTGCGTGCGTGCGTGCGTGCGTGCGTGCGTGCGTGCGTGCGTGCTCACTGTATTCCCATTAGCAGGTAATTGGGGTCCCAATGTTATCGGCTTGGCCACACGTTTGTATTGACTTTGTGTTTCGCTTCGACTCTTTGTAACCCTGCTTATCTCTCGTTAACAAACACACACTGACTCAAATAGGAATATGATGATCTTTCCACTCACAGATCGATGTTCCCTATCAAAATGTACTTTCTGAATTTGTATAAACTATTATGGTCATGAGAGGGCGAAGATTTAGAACGACTATTTCAAGTTTTGAGAGCCGGTTCTATCTGTGTCAAATGCCACTAATTGAACTGAAGAAAACGTTATCTTGTATTGATCTGCTGAATGTGTTGGCTCTCTCCTGTGAAACAAATACAATGTCATGCCTGATTGATGTGTTATTATTTGCTAGGTTTTTGGTTCATCCATGTGTGTTGTATTCTGTGTATCCAGAGCTGGGTGGAGCGTGCAGGCAGACAGGCTCTTCTATCAGACACCCTGGATCTCTCCGAGCTCTTCCACCCTGACACCTTCCTCAACGCTTTGAGACAGGAAACTGCCAGGTGACACCGAATGCTAGTCGATTTGTGTGAAAAAGAATCAGTGCTGAAGTTAATACCATCTTTTCTTTGTTGTGGTTTTAGATCCATGGGTTGCTCTATGGATAGTTTAGTGTTTGTGTCGTCATGGAGGAGTCCCATTGCACACGCCAAGCTGCAAGTCAAGGTACGACAAGCTCTGCTACAGATCATGCATGCAGACAGCAGGCACACACAACATAACAACGCATAGAGGAGGAAGACTCTTTGCAGTGATACTTGGAAAGAAAGGAAGTAGTAGACTGCAAGAATAGAATACTAAAGGAGAGAAGCAAGTGAGTACGACTGCTGCAAATCCATTAGAGGCTCTCTCTGGTGTAATATGCTCTCTTCATGGATTCAATGGACACCAAGTCATACAATATAAAAAGAGCGAGTGTTCACTTTGAACAGCTCACATTTGCATGCTCTGATTTAATGGTGATGTAATTGTATTGTCTACAATTGAAATACTCTTTTTCTAGATGTTCTTTTTTTTTTTGCCAATGAGAATTGGCATGGCGTGACTTGCACTTAGTGAACATATACAAAGAGAGAAGGGAAGGGTCCGGGGTGGTTAAAAGGAGACTGCAGCTGCAGGGAGGGAAGAGGAATACTCAGACATCTGACAGGGAAAGTGAAAGGGGATAATTGTTGTAAAGCAATGAGCTCTCTTACACACAAGCACACACCCACCCACACACACACACACACACTCACACACACACACTCACACACACACACACACACACACACACACACACACACAATGCTGCTTTTCTGGGATTAGTCTCTCGCTCCCTCTCTTGTTTTTCCTTGCCCAGATGATGGTGATCTAGTAGTTGTCTGTGCATGCCTGACTTGACGCCAGAGTTCCCTTTATAGTCTGCTCTTCTGTCACTGGGCTAAATTCACTCATATAAACACTCATGTACAGTGTGTAAAACATGCTAGTTCATCTTTTCTCTCAAGCTGTACATGTAGTTGTGTCTTCTTTTTTATTTGTGTATCTCTTTATATCTCACCAGACTTTTTGCTATGTCATTCTCTGTTTAATATGTGACCTGCTCTATCGAAATCAGTCGCATTGACCCGAAGACACATTTTGAGTTGTATACACTGCTGGAAAGAGGAGATTCCTAGCTTTCTAATGATATCAGGATTGTTGTTGTTCTCCAAATATTAAGCGAAATATGTCACATTATATAATGACTGTCACCGAGTCATCATTTTGAGAAAAAGGCCTTCAAAGTTTCCTCTTCTCTGGAATCCATCGATCTGATTGATTATCGGAGAAAATGATCAAAATAATACGGAGGGAAGATATTTTCGTTTGGATTACTGGTCTGAGGGAAGCTCACGAGTGTGTGTGTGTGTGTGTATACGTGTGTGTGTTTGTGTAATTTTGCGTTTGTGTGTATTGCGTTTGTTTCCCGGGGGAAACCCTCACGAGAAACACCGGCTGTTGTTATGCCTGCTGTGACGTTAAGTTACTCCGTTCTCCGCTTGTAGTTATGCCGTTACAAGCTTCAATGTTGTATTTATCATCTGAATTTGCCGAAACAAGTTTAATATTCTGAAAGCCAAGACTTTGTTTAATTGAAATCAGATGAAAACAAACTGTAACGGACCCTGCTGTGTTATCTATGATTACTATACGCTTACATTCATAATGTCAGCCGGAGGGAGGGGGGGCGGCGCTGCGGAAGAGCAGATTGCCTGTCATCTTCCCTTTACAAGCTTAAAGAATGTATTTATCGTGTGATTTTGGAAATAAAAGTTTCATATTCTGAAAGCCAAGACTTTGTTTGTTTAAAATCAAACAAAACACCCAAACCCCGAAAAAATTGTTTTTTACGTAAATCCACGTTTATATTGAAATGAGCCGTTGCGACTTCCGACTGATTTCGATAGAGCGGGTGACATATGCTGTTATAATCCTCCCTCATTTTACAATCACTGTTCAATAGCTGTGTTCAAGTGTTCCTCTGCCTCTCCTTGCGCCTCATGCCTCCTCTTGTACTCCTCTTCCAGGTCGGGGGTCTCCAGTTGGAGGGTTGTAGTTTTGACGGTGTTCATCTCTGTGAGAATCAACACGACTCTCCCAGTGTGTCCGCGGTCCCGCCCTGCTACATGGCCTGGGTGGCACAGGTGTGTGTGTGTGTGTGTGTGTGTGTGTGTGTGTGTGTGTGTGTGTGTGTGTGTGTGTGTGTGTGTGTGTGTGTGTGTGTGTGTGTGTGTGTGTGTGTGTGTGTGTGTGTGTGTGTGTGTGTGTGTGTGTGTGTGTGTGTGTTTAAATCAGAAGCAAAAAGCAAAAATTAGAACAATCATAACAATAATATAAAATCTGATAAAAAAAAAGAAAGAAATATGTATACAAGAAAATGTAATATATGGTGTACGGTAGAACTATTTGTGGTTCTGTTAGATCGTTCTACAGTCTGATCGGCCATGTAACTTCGTGTGAATCCTAAAGGACGGTTTATCTATTTAATATGAAAGTAATGATTAAATAACACGCATTCAGGATGAAGCCGTTGTCCATGGCAGAATACCAAACATGTGTGCTCTAACAGGAATCTTTGGAGATACATTCATTGATTAGGGTTGAAGCCATCTATAATGTTCAGCTTTCTGGTTTTTCTGATGAGAATAACAAAAATATATATTTTGAATTAGACTTAAAATATGAGTTTTGAAATATACTGTATATAGTTATATATATTTAGATACTTATGTCTACTAGTTATATCAATATGTGTTAATAATGGGCACCATTAGGCTCCAGCTATAGAGGGAAGGCTGATAGTCTTTAAATAGACAAGACAAATGTTTGGTCTTGTTTTAGTTGGCGGAAAGCCTAATGTTTACCGACCACATTTTTTGTTACATTATTTCAGGCAACATTATCTTGGACACTTGATAGCATGATCAGAATAGTGATATTTTTTGCGTTGGGTTAAACTAAGCAGCTTCTCTATGCCCACTTTTGGGGAAATGTGCTGACCTCCTCATCTCACCTTACCTCACCTCAAGTGGCTTCAGGAAAGTTAAATCCAAGAATGTGCCACTTCACTTAGTGTGTGTAACACATCTGTTTAATACATGTTAACTACTTGCATTTTCCGTCGTTTTGCATACACTCATTAATTGTTGTGTTCTGTGTTTGGTCCCAGAGCTCTGCTGCTGACTCGGCTGCTTCAGAGGAGAGCATCTGGCTGCCTCTGTACACGAGCTCAGAGAGGGTGAAGGTGGTCACACACATCTGCCTCCCCTGTGGAGTGAACCCCAACCAGTGGATTCAGACTGGAGCCGCTCTGTTCCTCAAACAACAGTGAAAGGAAGTAGGATACACACATAGAGACCCTAACAACAGAGGACTGTGTGAGCACTGGAAGCCTCAGATGAAGATGATGTTGTCATGAAAGGCAGATATCACTGGGGCTTCAAATAACAGGAACAATTATTAACACTGATACCATCGTTTTTTTGATGAAGCACCTGAGCTTGGAGACCAAAGATTAAAACAAGCCGTTACAGTATGCCACCAGCATTTGCATTAGATGGTACAACAGAAGTGAAAACGGAATAACTGACTGAAGTGGTTTGCTTATAGGAACACTAATACTGGAATGTAAAGCCCGTTCTTCTCCTGACAGCTAAATGGAGCAGCAGTAACATAACATAATATGAATTGAACATCAAGTAATAACCTTTGATACCTCTGAATTATCCTAATGTTAGTCCCACTACAGATATCTTATACATTTCGTAAAATAGTGTAGAAATCTTATTTATCTTCTTACTTATCTTAAAAAACATTTTGTGAAGAACAATATCAAATTTGATGTAATAAACTTAGGATTGAATGTTTGATTTATGGTTATTCTGTTTACTAAGTGTATTTTTGGACCATATTTATTCAAAATAAAGATGAAATTGAAGTTATTATTGCTGTCATTCTTAGTCTTTTACTTGCATCCTTCGAGTCAGGTGGTCTCCCTTCTTAATAGATTTCAGTTCAGCATCTATTATCAGAGTTAAGAATAATACACAGAGGTGTGTGTATGTGTGTGTGTGTGTGTGTGTGTGTGTGTGTGTGTGTGTGTGTGTGTGTGTGTGTGTGTGTGTGTGTGTGTGTGTGTGTGTGTGTGTGTGTGTGTGTGTGTGTGTGTGTGTGTGTGTGTTCAAGACCACCCACTAGCAGTAGTCACGGTTGATCAACAGTAAACAATACGAATCAAAGTGCACTCTGCTTGATCTGCCACTCACTCAATTCTGCTTGAACGGGCCCTACAGGCGTGAAACCCCTCACTGTCTTTTCCCAAAGCAAATTGTGCTTCTCTCTCTCACACACACACACACACACACACACACACACACCTACACCTACATTCACAAGCTCTCAGTTAGTCTCTAACCTCTGTGATTGGTTGTGAGTTGAGGTAGAGTGGAGTCAGTGAAGCTGTGATGGATAGCCACAGAAGTGCGAGGGAGTGTGTAAGATGCAACCAAGAGCATCACATTTGATGGATGGCTTAATTAAGCATTTCTACCTGTATCTGCCTTTTCCCGCCTTTGTGTTTATGCAGTTGTGCAGATGTATGGAGGATATCTGTGTGTGCACTCTTCTGTGAATGTGTGTTTTTGTGGAGACGGAGAGAAAGGCTTGAAATGAGGGGGGAGCGAGTATTGTTTGTGCACTGCAGTGTGACAAAATGGGAATTAAATGGAACAGCAGGTTTAAAAAAAAAAAAAAGAGAGAGGATTGGATTTCGGCAAAACACGGCCTTCTGGGTCAGAGAGTGAAAGAGAGACAGAGGGGCGGAGGCGAAGAGGAGAGAGAGAGGAAGATGCAGGGAGTGAAGGAGCGAGAAAATGGCAATAAAACCCGTGTGAGAAAATTGTAGAGAAACAAGTTGTTAAGAATGACGCCGAAGACGTTTGGAGGAGAGCGGGGTTAAAGGGGTGGAGCTGGGTAGAGAGGGATCAGACAGATGTGCTATATGGAGAAATGAACACGAGGCAGTGGTGGACAGTAACTAAGAACATTTACTCAATGTTACTACTGAAGTACATATTATACATATGCATTTCAGAAGTACATTTTTTACTCCACTATATTTATTTGACAGATGGATTCACTAGTTACTTTATAAATTCAAACGCACAATACTTATTAAAATATAATTATGTGGTACAGATTAAACCATCCAACATTATATGTTAGTATCTAAACTCAGAGTGGGTTCAAAATGTATTGCCTATGTTTTTTGGTAAAAAATATTTCCCTGTACTTTTACTCTGAATACTCAAAGTACATTTCCTTAATTCATACTTAAATACTTTGACTTAAGTATCATTCATGATGCAGTACTTTTATTTGCAGTCTATTTTTACAGTGTGGTATTAGTACTCAATTAAATTACTTTAATATTTGTTCCAGCACTTACTGTACAGGAGGGCAGTGTGAAAGATCATATTTATCGTTTAGCTACACTACTGGGCTGACTTGATTGGTCTTCACCTTTTCAACAATACTAAATGACTGTTTATAAAAGAAAAATAAACATTTTTGTAGGCATGCATATTTGGTATATTATTTAAATGTTTCTGCAGGTCAAATAAACTACAAATGTATAAACCTGATTATTTTTTCCTGGAATTAAGAATCCACCAAAAGCTTCTTAAAATGCAACATTCACAAGAGTGAGTTTTGTTGCACAACTCTTCAATAAGTGTTGATTTGACTAATCCTGCCGCCCAAGGTGGAAATTAACATCGAAATTGCAGCAAACAGAAACACACCAGGAGCTTGTTTCCAAGGTAATGTGTTTACAGTTTGTCTAATTTCTCAAATTAGCATGCCAGGTTTAAACTATTGTGATACTTTTCTGACTGATGACGTCCAGGAGCTGCATTAGGGAGAGAGACGTGCTTTATTTTGATCACAAACCCACACTGTGAGTCATTTCAGAGCAATGACACACGTCACAATGCCGCAAGACTGCTGAAATTTAAATAATCATATGTTTTGGTTTGTAAGTAAAATTGGCTGTTTCCTTTTTATTCCTTTTATTAGGAAACATAATCAATTCCATACTGTATGGACAAAACATAAAATAGTTTCGACAGTCACTGAAATTGTTGGTTAAACTGTCAATTGTCGTAATGCATTATGTTCATCTGTTTTCTCCTTTTGTCTGCAATTTGTCTGGATCTTACAAAGCCGATTTTGTCAATGGGAATGACTCGAGAAATCATTTTATCACAGAATTTGTGTTTACGGTTTCAAATCAATCTCTACTGCTTCCTCCATTCTCCTACGTATGTGACCCTCCTTCAATTCATCCACAACTTCCTCCATTCTCTCTTCCATGACATCCATCATGCAGTGTTTGGATTTACTCTTCTGTTTAACCAACAATGGAATACAATGCTTGTGTAAAGCTTAAATGTGAGACATGAACATTTGTATCTGATAATCTGTCCAACAAACATAAGTAACATGTAGTCCAAATAAATACTATAAAGCATGCCGGTATAAACAGATCAGAATCAGGCATTTCATTTGTTTTCCTATCCGGTAGATTTATAATCACTCATTCAACAACATCAAGTCCTGACACAGCTTGTCTAAAACGTTAGATCGTGGTATTTTAACTTTTGGCACCAAGCATGCTAACTAGGCCAACATCTGGTGAATCCCCATGAAACAAGAGTGGAAAATGTGTTTTCTCATTTAGGTTTCCGGATTTAAAATGTTAATTACTGCTGCCTCCGACTTTAGCCATGTTTCAGAGAGAGAACCACAGCAACCTCAGAAGTGCTACAGCCATCTGCATGTGTGAGTGCAGAATTCACTAAGAATGCAAATAGTATTAGCATATCTTCAGGAATAAAATTGACACATTTGCAGTTTTTATCTGATCAATGTGCTCTATTTATAGTATGCATAATCTAATGATATTTTTTTCTCACTACACACCGAGTGGGTTGTGTCAGGGATTCTGAAAGGCTTTGAGGCTTGAACCCGGTCGGGGGGGCAGCTAGTGATGACACCTCTGGTCTCTCCCACTGCTTCACTCTGTGTGAGATTTGATCCTTTCACTGTGCGGTCTTCCCAATAAACACTCTGGATTACAAAAGATGTCACAGTCCTCCATCAGTAGGGGGGTTTTAAGAGTAAGAGGTCAGAGGACATCATGGATAGGATTCTGAGGAGGAAGAGGATGGAAAAGGGAGCGGAGTGGAGGAGGGGCGAGAAGCAGATCTTCACTGGCTGGAGGGCAAAGTGATGAAGAGGACAAACAGGATCAACCTGGTTTCCAGCAGGTTTGATTGACACAGAGATCAGTGCCATTGACCCTCATTTGCTCAGTAAACGTGGATTGTATAATGCTGGGATAGCTGGTTACCATGTATATGTTGCCACGTGAAATTACAGCTATCTACCTACATCAAATGATAGTGATTGTGGTATTTTAGATTTCTCCTGCTGTGAATGAATCACATGGAAAACTAAAATCAACAGATAATATTTTCTTTTTACAAAATAAAACGATATTGTTGACCAATTGGTACGTGTTAATATATCAGGCAGTAGCGAATGGGCTTTGGTCTGAAAGCCAAAGACAAACTGGCAATGCACTGAAATACTGCTATTATCAATATTGTAATGGGATTTGCGATATTAAATAAAGTCCAGCATATTGCTACCGTCATCATTTTAAAATTGCTGATAAGCAAAACATTACACACACACAATTTATTGACACTTCATGTAAAGAAGCTACAGGGCTATATCCTTGTATTAGACATGTATACATATGCTATCCAATTGAAGTGCACATAATGTGTTGTAAACATTATTATATAATGTTTTTTTGTGATAAACATTAAATGACAAACAAACATATGCACATAAATCAAGGTTGGAGCTTGTTTTCTGACATACTGCAATTATATACATAGATTCTCTCCTTGCTATTGATATTAGTGCATACAAGATGAATTGATCTCATCAAAGTGATGCAGCATGTTTGGCCTTCCATCTCTGACCTGACATATTAAAGCACTACCCAACATTGCCTCTGTGATATCTATGATTTTTCCATCCTCTAATGAACCCTCCTTATGGCAGCTCTGTCCTCTGAGAATATAGATCTAAATAAGGCGATGTATGAAATAAAGGCAAGTAGTCAGCCGTTGCCTGAGCCAGGATTAAACCATCCTCATCTGTCCTTTACAATATATGATCTCCAATGAACATTACATTAATTGCAGAGCATTTTTACCCACACTGAAAAGATGGAAGGTCCAAATGATCTCACATAATTTTGTTTGTGACAAGCCCCAGCCTTGTGTCCTGAGAATAAAGACAGCGTAATCATAGGAGAGAAAAACCGTTCCATTATTATAGCCCTTTCCGGTGTTATCATGCAGTGCTGTTTCAGGAGTAGGTGCCTTATGGAGCGATTCAAATGGAGAACACGTTGCCAGCAATTTGTTAAAAGGACGTTTTCCTTGTTAAAAAGTGTTTCTGACATAGTTTTTGTATGATTTGTCCAGAGAGATTTGTTTTAACCCTGTGCGCTGATGTGTGGCTGAAAGCTCTGACACATTTCTCAAAATTATACCTGAAGAATTATTTATCAAGCAGGTTTTTTTTTTCTTCATATTTTGGGTTCCCTTGATGAGTGTGCACAGTATACTCACTGTGTTATGTGAGCATGACATTCTGTGATAAGTCAAAAAAGAAAAACAGAAAATGCTGTTTACTGTAAAAGCCTTCATGATGTAATCTGACACCTTCCTCGCTCCGTTTAAGGTGAAATCTCAGCTTTTTGTGTGCCGCAAGTTGTTTCCTGTCGTTGCTTTGTTTAGATGTGTGAGTGGAAATGTGGCAACACATATGTTCTCCTCAGTATTCTCTACGATGTGATGTGTGTGTCAGTGTGTTCCTCCCTGGAGAGATATCCGGCCCCCAGCAGAGTCAGAGGGCTGACAGACGACCACAAGGTCACTGGTCTCTGATCGCTGATCCTCTCAGGAGACACACACACACACACACACACACACACACACGCACACACACACACACACACACACACACACACACACACACACTTCAGGGGGAATATCCTGCTCATTTTCTTTCTTTGCCTCATCCTGCTTCTTTTTTTAGCCTCCTCTGTTGTTCTCGTAGCTTTACACCTTTTTCTATACCTTATTTTCACACTCTTCCTCCTCTCCTCCCTTTCACTCCTCTCACTTTTCTTTCTCTCTTCTGTGTCTTTGCTCCTCTCACGGTTTCGTCCTGTGTGGCTGTTTCTCTCTCTTCCTCTCTTTCCTCCTCTAATCCATGCTCTCCATGCAGATTAAGGGGATTATTGTATTATTGCTAGATGTTAGACAACATTCCTTAAGGACCTCCTGCCATCTTTCACACTATATTTGAGGCTACTGACTGGGTGAAATGATTGGGTAAAAAACTGTTTCTTCTTTATGTTCAGAAATTGTAACCATCCAATTGAAGAATACCATTTTCTTCTTTTGAAAGCCACCCTGCACAATAGTAAGAAACGTCTGAGTCAGTGTCACAATAGCGACAAACATTGTAGCCTGCATAAAACAAGATTAGGGTTGTGTTAAAACGATACTTGTTAAAAAAGTATATAGGAAATCAACGGGTTTTTTACAATATGTGATTATAGTGTAAAGCCTTTATGTGTAAACATGTGTTAAGTATGTCATTATGGTATAATTCCATGTCTCAGCTGAGTACTCATGCATCTCCCTGCAGATTTAAGAGATCATAGTATTAAAGGAGTCTGTATTTGAGATGTGAATGTAGCGCACATGCAGGCTGCTGAGTGAAAGAAAATTGGGTTTTCTGCTCTTATTTTATTATCAGTGTTTATTGCTGTCAGTGCAAGAATGTAATTCCCAAACTACACTATAGGGTGCATTCACCATGGCATTCACACTTAGTCCGCTCTCTGGTGCGCACCAGACGACAGTTTGTTACATTGTTCAGAAGGTTCGGTTTGCGTTAACACGGGCTAAACTCAAGCTAACATGCTCCCCATCTGCACGCTGCCGTCGCATTTTACGTTTCTAAGGTAAGCGGACATGAAACTATTCAGCAAAACTATAAATAATAATCTAAGTTATTGAGCTTTTAGCATAATACTTCAGAATCTTAAAACCCCTTAACGTTTGTATGCAATTGTACTAAATTCAACACTGGAATCAAGCAAATATTAATATATTTGCATGACATTAGTTATTTATATTTTGATATCACTTAACTATACGTTTAATACATTTAAGTCAAGCTAAGGTACATGTGATGGTAGCTAGTTAGCGCTCTTACCTGTGAGGCCTCCTCCAAACAGCATAATAACCAGACTGTATCATTAAAACTAAGTACCAGTTATAGATCCTTGACTTTAGACAAACAATTCAAAAGACAAAATGTATTTAAAGACCAATCTTTATTTGAATGTGCCTCTTAACCTGAGATATTAGTTATACAGTAATAGTAGCCTATTGACAATCTAAAAAAACTGAGCAACTCAACAGTCAACTTTATGTTTCTTATTGTCTAAAGCATTTATTATTTTCATTTTCCCAATCTCATATTCAGTGTGGACGGATTGAGACAGCATGGTGTCCAGAGAGCTGCAGAGACTTCAGGGAGAAACCTCCGTGTGATGGACGTCCTGTCTGTTGGTTTGGAGAGGACTGAGGGTCTTTCCTCAGCGAGGAGGACCAGGGCTGATGAAGGAGCCCATGCTGGGCAAAGCTGATACCAACAGCACAGGCCTAGTCGGTCACTTTATTTGACTAAATGTGTTTAATACATTTAATAGGTTTACACCTTCTGTCCATATGTGCTTTATATTTAAAACATTTGATTAACTTTTGGTTCACATTTCAATAAATTGTATTTGTATTTGCACTCCTTTTGTCCATTATTCTTACTGAAAATGTTAGATTACACATTCACATCTGACTGAAGATTGGCCCCATTTATTTGTGACGTTGCAAAACAAGGTACATGTTGTGAAGCTCATAAAGTGAGGCAAATAGAAATAATCAGCTGATGGAGTGTAGATGTGGAAATAGCTGCATTCGATCAGCTGACTGTTTTTACAATAAAAGTAGTTTCTTAATGAATGTCCTGTACTGGTCTTAAAATCTCATAACATCAGCTTTTAATGTTCCTCTTGGATGTTCTTCTTGACCCTCAGAGAAGGAGAACATGTTGTGTCTTTCAGGCATGTCCTTTCCTAACAAAAATGACAGGAAACATAAAACATATTATTGCAGAACAAGTGTGTTATTTATGAAAGCGGTGTGTTTGTGTGTTTAGGGGCTGTAGATATAATTATTTTGTAATTGTAATGTTTTTTTTTTATTTCAACAATGAGCTACAAAGACAATCAGATTATGAATGAACAGTATGAAGTTCATCAACATTGAAATATATGTTATTATCAAAATAATATTTAACTGTTATCAAAACGTAGTGCAACTGTAGAAGCTTGCTCTGTTGTCTCACTGAAAGAATAACTTTTACCACGTTTTTTACAGACAATATTGAGAGATAAATAGCAGCAGTTCTCACTATGTGTTAAATATCTTTGCCTTCAATACATTACATTAGAAAGCTGACAAAGTCATATTGCTTGTTATCATCTAAATGTAACTTTTTGCATGGAAAAACCCCTCAACTTCACTGATGTGTAGGTGATCTAGTATTTAGTATTGTTTAATGGAATGTATATCAGTGTATTCAAGTCAATACTTCATTCATTTAAACCAATATCTTTCCTGATTCTTTGTACAGTATGAAAAAAGAGTCTTTGTACCTGTGCTGAAGTTCACTGCTGTGAGGAGTCCAGTTCTGTCTCTCACTCTCTGGTCCAGCCTGTCTGCATCACCTGGACACCTTAAACAAACAGATATATATATATATATATATGTAAAGTACCATGTGTACAAACAATATAACTGATTCTCTTCTGTTGAACATGTTGGATTGTGTATTGTCCGAGTCAGGGGCCTTTTTATTTTACTGTAACTTTGGAAGTTGTGTTACCAATGCTTACTGTTTATTTGATACCCATTTGGTAATACAATTAATAAAAACAACAAGGTTTGGGTTCGTTCTTCAGATGACTGTGACGTTAACGTGTAAGCTCAATAATGAACTCCAGCTCAACCAACCATATTGTAATATCTAAGTAATCATCTTGAAATATGACATTAATAATTGTAATATACACACATCTTATTGTGAGGTTGATTTCACATACACTACTTCGACATTAGCTTGTCTACATACTTGAGCATAGCCAATTTAAATTAACCTTAGATGCATACAGTTCTACCTACATAATAAAATATATCTAAGTTACAAGGATGTAACCTTATTTTATCAACCTTAAACAGAAGCCGTTTGTTCAACAGTATTATCCCACTTAACACTTGTCTATTTCGTTGTAACCTTTATATATACAGTCTATGATTTTAACTTGGAGGCTACGATTACAATCGTTAGCACCGATGTAGCTACCACTAGCTTACATGCTAACCCAAGCCTTACCATTCATTACGTAGCTGATTAAAATCATTAACACATAAATAAAGCACTAGAATTTCACTTACCGCAAAACCGCATTCATGCACCGTCTGATTTAACCGCAGAGCGAGTCACAATAGTCCGATATATAAGCATGAAGAACAAACAACCACGGCCGGCTACAAGTTGTGTTTCCTGGATGAGCTGAGCAGGCAGAGTCCCTGTAGCTAGCTTCATGGAGCAGCTAGCAGAGAGACAAGAAGCTAACAGCGGCAGGCACTTGACAGAGCCGTCACTCAATGTGACCACGCCCTAATTTATGCACAAACTTTAAGACCTAATATAAATAAAAGGGTCGCGTTAGAAAACAATTCACTCACAGATCCATAATCATGAAGGTGGAATCTAACTATATCGATAATAAAATGTATGGAGCCAGGGGTAGAAACATGTTTTTTTCTGCTGTAAAGTTGGGCATTTTAACATTGCTCCTTTCTGCAGCCATCGCCTATCGGCCAATATATGAACTGCAGTGTGTGGCACTTCCGTATTGGCTTCCCGGCTCTACCCCACAGTTTGCCGCTTGGTGTGAACGCACTAACTCATTGAACTATACACACACCCTTTTGCGTATTTATACTTTTACAAGTTTTTCTTAAAAATAAACAATTTATCTTTAATTTGAGTTTTTTTGTATTGCTTGCTACTTTTCAAGTTGCATCAATAGATAAGGTTAGCCGTTTTGTTTAGCAATATTGTACAAAATACAGTATCCATCCTAATTGATCACTGGTTTGCTGGTACACCACCCAGCCAGCATGCCGACTGACACAAATCAAACACACCCATGAGGTCACATGATTAACAGGTGCATGCTGGATCTGGCTAACACGCTAAATGCTAAAATGGTATCTTCCATGTGACTCCTGCTTTCACTAAAAACAAGATGTACCTTCAGTGAGGTGTGTGAAGCCTTTCTGCTGTCTGTTAGTGCAGTGTTCAAAATGTTGGAATACTTTGAGGATTGCAGTGGGACAATGGAGTTTTTGGTGGACTAGATATATCATGGATTGAGAGCGGAGAAGCAGAGAGGTTAAACCTGAAGCAGGTTGTGGAGGACTTCAGTGCCTAAAACTGGCAGAATGGTGTTCAGACAGGTGAGTACAAACAAATGTCTCTGTGTTCCGGAACTGCTGCTGCAGTGCTTTCTACTTGGATAGTGTGCTGCAGTGTGGAGTAGGGCTGCTCGATTATGGCAAAAATCATAATCTCTATTATTTGTGTCAATAATTGATATCACGATTATTAAAAACGATTATCCATTTACTTTGAAAACATCCATTTATTGAAACAAAAACGTGTAGTATGTTTTTAACAGTTGATTACCCTGAACTTTAAGTATAATTCAATTGAAAAACCAATATAAAAAAATCGTTTTATTTCTATTATGTTGTTTTCATAATCGTTGCAAGTCAACATCGTAATTGCGATTAAAATATGATTAATTGAGCAGCCCTAGTGTGGAGTTTATATTGTTTGTGTTGTCTGCTTTGTTGATGCTGTTGACTTTTACCCACCGCAGTGTCCATTTTATTGTTGGTCATTTTTATTTTATACAATATTTGAATGTCTGAGTTGTGTATGTTTTCTGGTTTGATTGATTGATTGAATAGTTTATTAACAGCTTGTATATTGGGTACAGTACAGTACAGCTCAAAACATACAATTGTTAAGGGGATGCAGACCAGAGAAAGACTTTCGTCTTGTTTACATCAGGGTCCCCCATTTCCAATTCATCATACTGGTTCATTCTACAGTAGGAAAAGTCACATAGATCATAGGGTGCACAGACAGACAAGGAATATTGTTGATCTGGTCATCAGGGCTTTGTTGTGTGTCTGCATCCATGTAGGCCTACATGTTATTGCACTATTTTGAAGTGTTCTTTAATTAAATAGGTACATCTTATAACATCATAATCCTTTGCATTTATTTTATTTACCTTTCCTTTACCCACAGTCATTTCAATTGTGTTCCCTCACTGTGTCAATTTAATTCAATTCAAAACCTTTATTTATCCAGGTGAAATCCCATTGAGATCAATGATCTCCTTTTCAAGGGAGACCTGCAGCAGTAGGTTTCACATGAAGACATACAAACATGAACAACACTATGTAAGTGCCACACAGGTTAGGGGTATTCATAGAAGAACTAAAGCCTTTCTCAAGTAAGATTCCTTATAGCTTGTGGACTTATTTCAATTAATAAATAGAGTACTGGACATGAGAACGTTTTGAATTTACAAGGTCATCAGAACATTCAAAGGCAAGGACATCCTGTACGCACCATTTTTAAAATTCACATAAAAGTACATTGTAGAAGACATTATCAAAGATGTTCTATTGAGAAGACGATCACTACGTGACAACAGTTTTCAAAACCGTTTCTGGTCTTCGGTATTTCCAGACAAGTGGCTACTGAAATAAATCTTACTAACTGCTGTCTGTGCAATTTACTCCGCGTGTTGGCGGACTTTATTTTGCTTACTTAAACATCATTTTTCATGGTGGGGCTAAGCCATTTCTTGGTATGGCTGTAGCCTACCCCAGTGTACCCTGGCGCCGCCACTGCCCAGCAGCCTTTTCAAAGGTCGCCTTCAGCAGTTAGTTGTCAGTCCCTCCTGAATTGATCTGAAGTCTTTGCAAAACTGTGTTCATTCAGTACAGATGTTCAACAGATGGCCCAGGCTTTTGCAAAGATCACTTGGCACCAATTTGTACGCAAGAATTTCAATAAACCCAATGCAGAAGGATGTAGGAATCACATCTTGCTCTACCTAGAACGTATTTGTATTGTGTGTTTGATCTGTTATACAAGAAAAAACGAATACATCGATAGTATTGTGTGATTCATCTTTAGAGGAACATCATCTAAATGCTTTTTGAGAGGAACTGTTCCCTGTGCGCAGCTCCTCTTTCTTCTTTGCTCTTTCTCTAATCTTGTTCCGTTTATAAATCCACTTGAAGGCGACAGGGATTTTATCCCAGACATTGAAGTTTCAGCAAGCTATTTGGAGTGTTTTTCCCATAGTGGATCGATGTACCATCACTGGCCAGTGGCCACACACACCATCTCAAAGCTGTTTTGTGGATTGATTTTACATGAAGCCTTCAGTCTGGATCAATCAGATTCCAACTTGTGGCCACAAATGATCTCCTTCTCCTGTTATAGTATGTGGTACACTGTTCCAGTGGACAGATTCAGAGCAATGTTGTGGTCAAACCATATACTAGAAATATGTGTGTGTCTCCTCTGTTCTCTATCAACATCTCATGGACTTGTCCTGAATTGTCTGTAGAGCACTGTCCAGCAGTAGTTGGCTGTAATATAAGTTGAATTATATTCTTTCATTTCAACAAGAATGCAGCAGCTGTAAAATGACACCCTATAGCCACTGTAGGATCCTACTGGAACCAAAAACCATCTTGTAGGAGATTGGACTGTCCATCCTTCCTCCTATAAAAGAGGAAGGGATTGGAGGGGGTAAATGGAGGAGGGGGAAACATAAAAATGATTAAGAGAAGGAGATGAGAGAGGCAGAACGAAGATAAAAATATAATTTAAAGTGGAAAATATACTATACCCTCCTAACAGCCCTCTCTCTTCGTCATCGTCCTGCTGGCAGCTTCTTTCCTTCGATGCACCTTTGGAACCATCATGTTGTTTTAATACTTTTTCAGATGTCCCTTATGTTGGTTTTACTCACTATTTATTCCTTGTAGTTCTCTTATGTTCTCAATTGTATTCATTTACGACCTACTATTTTATATCCTTCTTCTCCTCTGTATTTGTTGGAAACAGCACTAGCGACTTAGGCACATTGATTATTTGAAAAAGCTTGAATGTACAGGGAATACTATCCCGTCTACAAAACACACTACGCAATGATTCTACTGTGAATTTGATCATTTCAAATGCACTAAAAGGTACCATTGAACATGTTTCCTAGGATTCACACACTAGTTTATTGTTGCTGTAATGCTGATGCTGGAGCGCTGGTGTGATCAGGATTATAAAAAGAGACAACAAGTTAAAGGCACAGTTTAAATAATTTCCTCTAAACCCCAACAACTAAATAAATCAAGAGACTTTGCCGCCTTTATTTAAAAGATGATAAACTAAATGGCACAGAAATGTAGTGTGGCCCATGCAGTGAACCTCTGCGCACTCCATCTAATATTGAAGAATGTAGCCGATTAGAAAGCTGACGGCGGCTAACTGTCCAGCTGCACTAACCCCTCCCCTCTGCCGTCACAGCCAATGGAGCACCTTAGATTAATGATCCCTCAGAGCCCGGCCAATCACCGCACTGGGCTCTCATCCCCAGCACGGGATGCCCTTGAGCAAACTCATAGACACTCATTCAAACCAGGGAGGCACACACACACACACACACACACACACACACACACACACACACACACACACACACACACACACACACACTTGGCACTCCCAAACACACACAGCTACACACTCACCACTTAATTCAGCCTCCTCTGAGGGCAGCGGGCCGCTCAGTGCATGATGTTTATGGTTTCTCTGAACCTGCAAATCACCGTCGTTACGGCTGGGCGGATTTATGACCGCGGCCCTGTCTACCATCCCTTGGACAAACCATGGATCACACACACACACCCGCACACAGTCACACACATAAGGATATTGTGGAAGCTATGCAGTATTTTTCACATTTATTTAATGTATTTATTTGTTGTTTTTTGTTTTGTAGAATTAATTGATTTACAGCCATATTATTTAAGTTAAGTTGTGTTCCAGCTAAAATGCTTTTATTTTGAAGGTGATGGGTCAATTTGGGCACACAGCTGGGTTTATTTAAGTCAATCAGGGCACAGCAGCAGTCAGTGGGCACCGGGAAGGTCTATGGTTTTTTACCAGTATCAGGGCTGAGTTCAGCAAACATTTCAACACCTTTTGCTGTATTGTTCTTGCCAAGGTGAAGCCAATAAATACCAGTAAAACGTTGATGCCTTGTTTGGACAATGGACTCATTACCAACTCATGATCTGCGTAAGATCCACTATACCTGGTGCCTCAGTGGCCTTTTGAAGTTGTATTGTTGTTGACAAATAGCCACTACATAAAGTAAAAAACCTTCCTTATTGAAGCGGACACTTTTTGGATTTTTTGCACCGCATGGACGTTTAGACTTGAATCACCACCACGCTCAAACGGAGATGATCATGCTGATCAAAGGACAAAGGAACATGGACGCCGGCGCATCAGCGTTTGATCTGGAGATCTGAGACAATGCTCATGACTTTGTGAAACTTTGAATTGCCTGTTAAAGACACGATCGGAGAACAGAGGACCACCCACGGCTTAAATGGACGCCGCACAAACCTACTCCACAACAACATAACATTGGTAGGCTATGTGAAGGATAATCTGTCAGCTTTATTGGAAAAAAGCAAACTTATTTGGAGTGACTGAATTACTGTTTCGCTACATGTTGATGAATATTGGGAGTTGTTGGACTTGAAAATACATTTATTCATAAATCTCCGACGTGAAGTGTCAATATAATTGCCTGTGTGAACTCAATCAGACAATATGGAGCAGCTGGTTGAGACAAACGAGACAATGCCTGTGGTTGATTCAAACGTTTCAAGTGTGGAGAATGTTGCTCCGCCCGAGCCCTCTGTAAAACGGGGCTTCAAGTTTACCCCAAAAGGCTTGGCGTTTTACATAGAAACGTGCCAAGAAAAGAGATCGGCAAAAATCAAGCAGGCCAAGAAATACATTGAACCAATACGTGTCTGGATGAAATCTACTGACAATGTGAAGTCTGTGCTAGCTCATTTGTGCAACTTCATCAAGTGTTATGAGGATGCTAAGAACATGCATGAGTCTTTCATAGATATGGATTTGCCCGAGGAGGAGGTCAAAAGGCAAAATACATATTTCAATGCAACAATGATGACATTTTGTAATTTCACTGAGTCTGTAAAGGATTGGTTGTCTGCTGCTGGGCACCCTCATGTGGAATCAAATGAAAATGTTGACAATGAAGTTGAAAATAATGACAATGTTGACAATGAAGTGGAAAATACTGACAATGATGTTAGCAATGTTGATGTTGAAACTGATGTTGAGACTCAAACTAAACAATGTGCTGTTATTGATGATATCAATCCGGAGGACAGTGCCTCTAACATTTCAGGTCCAAAGGAAAGGCAACACAAAACACACTCCAATATATCTAAAACATCATCCACCGCATCTGCCAGGCTAAAAGCAGAGGCTGATAAAGCAGCAATTGTGGAGCGCATGTAGGCTTTAAAAACATCAGTTGGAAGCAATGGAGGAGGAACTAAAAAAAGAAAAGGAACAGTTTGCTCTGGAGGTCGAGCTAGCTGCAACTAATGCCAAAATCAATGTTCTGGAAACTAGCTCCAAAAGGGATGGAATGAACTCTTATCTGGAAAGGAACAAGGCTCAGAGTACAAGGCAACTCAATCCTCAGGCTAATCAATTTGTCCCACAGAAAAATGACAAAAATAACATGCAAAATGAATTTCACCCTAATGCCCAGGCTGTCACGGTAAGACCAAAGGAAACCTCACAGACCATCAGCTTTAAAGACACATCACAAACTGTCAGGCCTAAACAAATGGCAGTTTTACAGACGGACCTCAGACCACTATACACTCGAGCACCAACACAGGTGGTTCATGATGCTCAACAGACAGGACGAGCATCCTCCTTGAATATGACATGCAATAATGACACCCAAAATGACATTGTGAATATCATGCAACGCCAAACTGACATCACTACAATGTTAGTACAGCAAAATGTAGCATCCTCCCTACCAGTGAGAAATATACCCACATTTGATGGTGATCCTCTTCAGTATCATTCTTTCATCAGATCCTTTGAAAATTGTGTTGAGGTTAAAACTGATAATGCAAGTGATTGTTTACATTTCTTGGAGCAGTTCACCAGGGGGCAACCAAGAGACCTGGTGAAAAGTTGTCAGCACCTACCCTCTGTTCAAGGATACCAAAGAGCCAAATCCCTGCTTGCTGAACATTTTGGAAATGAATACAAAATTGCTTCTGCTTATATGGACAAAATTGATAGCTGGCCTCTGGTTAAAGCAGAAGATGTCAAATCACTGAAATCCTTTTCTCTGTTCTTACGGGAATGCTCAAATGTAACACAGCGAATCATGCACATGAATGAATTGGACATGCCATCAAACCTCAGAAACATCATGATGAAGCTTCCTTATAAGGTGAGGGAGAAGTGGAGGAGCCATGCATGTGATTTGCAGGAGAGACGTGGTTGCAGAGCACTATTCATTGACCTTGTGAACTTTGTTGAAAAAGAAGTTAGAATTGCCTCTGACACACTGTTTGGAAATATTCAGGACTCAAAATGTACCAGCTGCAACAAACACCCCACTGTCAGTGAACCAAGGCTTAGGAAACAGGGCACCTTTGCCACCGGTGTCACTGCAATGAAAGAAAGAAACAAAGGCTACATGGATAATAAGATCAAGTCCTTTTCTGCCCAAAGTCACAACAAATGCTGTTTATTCTGCCAACAAACCAGCCACTCACTTGAAAAATGCTCACAGTTTAAGTTAAAGACACAAAAGGACAAGATACATTTCATAAAGGAGCATGGAATTTGTTTTGGTTGCTTGAAACGGGGACACATAAGCAAAGACTGCAGGAGTCGATTGGATTGCAGTGTGTGTCAGCAAAAGCATCCTTCAGTCCTTCACATTGAGCAGAAGGGTATAAGTACACCTTTTAATGAAGCACAAGAACCTGTGAGCACTCTGAGTGTAACATCTGGTCAGTCTCAAACATGTGGCCATATAGGGGCCGGAGATGAGTGCAATATTGTGTTTTCGATTGTTGCAGTTCAAGTGAAAAGCCAAATGAGTGACAGAGTTGTACAGACCTATGCATTTTTGGATCCGGGGAGTTCCGGTACCTTTTGCACTTATAGCCTTGCAAAGAGATTGGGGCTAAGTGGCAAGCCAGCCAGTATTCTATTGCAAACAATGGGGCAAAAGAAAATTGTGAGTACCAATGTATTGTCTCACTTGGAAGTGTCTGGCATGGATACGGATGATTTTATGGAATTGCCCAATGTCTTAACCCAAAGAGTTATGCCAGTGTCACGTGTGAAAATTCCACGACAGGATGATGTGGAAAAATGGCCTTACTTGAGTAACATAAAGCTGCACGACTTGAATGCAGATGTGGATTTGCTCATCGGAACTGATGCAGCAAAAGTGATGGAACCATCAACAGCCAAGATGAAGGCCCATACGCAGTCAGAACAAGAGTCGGCTGGGTCATTAATGGACCACTTAGGAGTGGAAGTAACGGCAGAGTTAAGACTGGCTGCTCTGTTGTCACAACAAACCGCATATCTGTGGAACATCTGGAAGAGATGCTCATTAAGCAATACAACCATGATTTTAATGAAAAAACATCAGAGGGGCAATTGGAAATGTCAAGAGAGGACATTAAATTCATGAATATAATGAGAAGTACTACAGAACTGAAAAATGGACATTATTACATTGACTTACCTTTCAGAGAAGGGGAACCGGTCTTGCCAAATAACAGCTGTGTTGCAGAGCAGACACTTCAAGGCCTGAAGAGGAAATTTGAAAATAACTCAAGTTTAAAGAGGAGTACACCTCATTCATCAATGATATGCTGGTTCAAGGTTATGCTGAAGTTGTACCCATTGAACAGCTGGAACAAGATGAGGGAAAAGTGTGGTACATTCCCCACCATGGAGTACATCACCCCACCAAAGGAAAGCTGAGGGTTGTATATGACTGTGGAGCCTCATACAAAGGAACATCTCTGAACTGTCAGCTCTTGCAGGGCCCCGATCTCACCAACACTCTTATGGGGGTCCTCATTCGCTTCAGAAAAGAGCCTGTCGCAGTCATGGCTGACATCCAGGCCATGTTTCATCAGGTGCGGGTGCCTGATAAACATGTGAACTTTCTTCGCTTTCTTCGGTGGCCTCAGGGCAACACTGACCAGGAACCAGCAGAATATCGAATGAGGGTACACTTGTTTGGCGCTGTTTTGTCCTCCAGCTGCGCCAATTACGCCTTGAGGCGAACTGCAGAGGACAATGCAGCTCACTTCCCTCCTGAAGTGATCAAAACAGTCAATCACAACTTTTATGTAGACGACTGCCTGAAGTCTACAGCCTCGGAGGGAGATGCAATTAAGCTTGTAAAGGATTTGACTCTGCTCTGTAGTCAGGGAGGATTCAACCTCCAAAAATGGGTGACAACCAGCCGTTGTGTCTTGACGTCAATCCCAGGTGACATCAGAACAACAGAGATGAAAGAGCTGGATTTGGACACAGATCACCTGCCTATGGAAAGAGCACTTGGACTGCAATGGTGCGTGGAGTCCGACCAGTTCAGCTTTAGGACTTCATTACAGCCACGCCCACAGACCAGGAGAGGTATCTTGTCGGTGGTCAGCTCTCTGTATGACCCTATAGGATTTTTGGCTCCTTTTACAATGCCAGCCAAGTTACTGTTGCAGGAGCTTTGCCGGCAAAACCTGAAGTGGGATGAACAAATGTCCCCCTCCTTCTCCAAACAGTGGTCTGATTGGCTGAGCGACCTCCAAAGGATCAGTGTATTCAAGGTGGAACGATGTATCAAAACCCTGAACTTTAAAACATCTGTGAAAGCACAAATTCATAATTGTTCTGATGCCAGTGAAGCTGGTTATGGTACAGTGTCGTACCTGAGACTGGAAGGTGGCAATAAGGTGCATGTTTCATTTCTTGCTGGAAAGGCCAGAGTTGCACCTCTGAAGCACATCACTATTCCTCGTTTGGAGCTCACAGCGGCAGTCCTCGCTGTCAGAATGGATGGAATGCTTCAAAGGGAACTACAATGGCAACTGGAGAAGTCAGTGTTTTGGACCGATAGCACGACTGTCATCAAATACATCTCCAATTAAACCAGACGTTTTCATACGTTTGTTGCCAACCGAGTCACTGTGATCAGAGAAGCTACAGATGAAGTATGTGGGCTCCAAGGCCAATCCTGCTGACG
Organism: Gymnodraco acuticeps; assembly: GCF_902827175.1. Classification (NCBI taxonomy): domain Eukaryota; kingdom Metazoa; phylum Chordata; class Actinopteri; order Perciformes; family Bathydraconidae; genus Gymnodraco; species Gymnodraco acuticeps. The sequence continues at coordinate 389,370 of NW_022990441.1, forward strand.
AAGCCTCACGTGGATTAAGAGCCGAATAATTTCTCACACATGGAAAATGGATTAAAGGCCCAGAATTCCTGTATTTGCCTGAGAGTGAGTGGCCTACACTGGAAATGGATTCAGTGATTCCCACTGATGACCCGGAGGTAAAAAAAGAAGCAGCAGTGAATGCCATTGTTAAGGATTCAGAAAATCCAACAGACCATCTCATCAACTACTTCTCATCTTGGAAGAAGCTTAAAACGTCTGCCTGGTTCCTTGAACTTAAAATACTTCAGTTGCTTCTGAGTCAAAAGAAAAAGGAACTTAAAGCTACCGAAGGTGACATGGATGCAGGAGTTAAAAGTACAGTTGAACAGAAACTTAAGAGCTTCAAAACCACACTCAGTGGAAAACATTTGACTTCAGAAGATTGTGATGAAGCAGAGAAGGCAATCATTCATTTTGTTCAGAAACACAGGTTCAAAAGTGAAATTGCCTCCCTCAAACATGGCTCAAATATTGTCTCCAAGGACAGTCCACTGTACAAGCTAGACCCCATACTGGAGGATGACATTCTCAGAGTTGATGGTCGTTTGCACAAGTCTGCATTACCATCAGAAACAAAGCATCCTGTTATTCTTTCCAAAGACCTGCATGTCTCCCAGCTCATTTTACGTCATATTCATCAACAACTAGGACACGCTGGGAGGAACCACATGTTGTACAGACTTTGACAGAGGTATTGGATAATTAATGCCAATTCAGCTGCAAGAAAGACCATTACAGAATGCATGGTGTGTAGACGGCATAGAGGAAAACTTGGGGAACAGAAGATGGCAGACCTGCCTGAAGAGAGAGTTGTGCCAGACAAGGCTCCTTTTACTACAGTGGGAGTTGATTATTTTGGCCCCATAGAAGTGAAAAGAGGAAGAAGCCTTTTAAAAAGGTATGGAGTGATTTTCACTTGTCTGACCAGCCATGCAGTACACCTGGAGGTGGCACATTCCCTTCCCTTGATACAGACTCTTGCATTAATGCCTTGAGGAGATTCATTTGCAGAAGAGGCCCTGTGTCAAGTTTAAGATCTGACAACGGCACACATTTTGTTGGAGCAAACAAGGAGTTAAAGCAAAGTCTTGCTGCTTTGAATAATGCAAAGATCCAGAATGCCCTAATTCAGGATGGAATTAAGTGGAGCTTTAATACGCCAACAGCCTCACACCAAGGTGGCGTTTGGGAGCGTCTCATTCGATCAGTAAGGAGTATACTGACCTCTGTTCTTGGACAACAGGTTTTGGATGATGAAGGCCTGCAGACACTGCTTTGTGAAGTAGAGGCGATACTAAACGACAGACCCCTCACAAAAGTGTCTGTTGACCCTAATGACCTCGAGGCCCTCACCCCAAATCATGTTCTTCTGCTGAAGGGAAAACCCATCTTTCCCCCTGGACTCTTTGAAAAGAGTGACCTGTACATCAGAAGGAAATGGAAGCAAGTACAGTATATCGCAGAGTTGTTTTGGAAAAGATGGACATCTGAATACTTACTTGTGATGCAAGAAAGACAGAGATGGGCAGCCCCAAGAAGAAACTTCTCCCCAGGAGATATTGTCATCATTGCCGATGCTACAGCTCCAAGAGGATCCTGGAAGATGGGTCGAGTTGTGAGTACCAAGTCTGACTCCAAAGGATTGGTCCGCTCTGTGTGCATCCAAACCAAAACCAGCATCTTGGAGAGACCTGTGACGAAGATCTGCCTGCTGGTGGAGGCCACAGAATAAGATCATGGACAATTCTATCTATTTTCTCTTTCTATCCTGTCTTCTTACCATCTGTTTATCTTTCAGTGGCTACAGAGAAGGTGACACAGAAGACACTATGGCTCATGGATAGAGAGAATAGCTCCCTTATATGTTTTACATAAGGGTAATTGTGATTCTCACAATTAGGGGCCGGAATGTGGAAGCTATTCAGTATTTTTCACATTTATTTAATGTATTTATTTGTTATTTTTTGTTTTGTAGAATTAATTGATTTACAGCCATATTATTTAAGTTAAGTTGTGTTCCAGCTAAAATGCTTTTATTTTGAAGGTGATGTGTCAATTTGGGCACACAGCTGGGTTTATTTAAGTCAATCAGGGCACAGCAGCAGTCAGTGGGCACCGGGAAGGTCTATGTTTTTTTTACCAGTATCAGGGCTGAGTTCAGCAAACATTTCAACACCTTTTGCTGTATTGTTCTTGCCAAGGTGAAGCCAATAAATACCAGTAAAACGTTGATGCCTTGTCTGGACAATGGACTCATTACCAACTCATGATCTGCGTAAGATCCACTATACCTGGTGCCTCAGTGGCATTTTGAAGTTTTATTGTTGTTGACAAATAGCCACTACAGATATTAAGGATGATACACATCCTTAGACAGCCTAAAGGTTCTTTGTAGAGTTTTGTGTGTGTGTGTGTGTGTGTGTTTCCTTTCATTGGTCCTTCGAGCCGGATGAGACGTTTTCCTTGGATTCCATGATGCAGCCTAGTTTCACATACGATGAAGCCTCATCAGAATCTACACGTCCTAAGCGGCTAGTTCATCCTCCTCCTTACTTCAGTGACTACGAAGTGAGTTATGTCAGCCAAAGGCAAGCCACTACAATTCCTAGTTATCAACACACAGCACAGTCGGTCCAGAAGAGGACAACCTGAGTGATCCAGGACTTCATCCCTCAGCAGTATCTGCCCAGTCATCACGGTCCTGCAGCCCTTTAAGTCAGGCCAGATGGAACTTCACCTTAGATGGATGGACTCTTTCCGCTAATGGAGCTCAGGAGCCTGATCATCATCTGCAGGATGATCATCCTATAGGAGCTAGTGAGCACCGGAGCTACCCAACCCCTCAATCTGATCCTTCGCCCTATCATCGACCTTAGGAACCATCTTTAACTCCTCATTCCCTACACAGTGTAGACTCAAGACATTATGTGCAGTCAGGCAGTGTCCCTACTGCTACTCCCTATGCAGTCAGGCCAGAGACAGAAAGGAGCCAGTCTCTGCAGCACGACCAAACCCAGTACAGAGATCTACCCCAAGGTCATCAGAGGTCATACACCTTGACCTCTCAAGCCCATAGTGTCTACTCAAAGGATACTGTGATGCTTGACACACTGGATAAGATGATGGGTGAATTACGGCTTTTAAAGGAGCAAACACTAGCAGCTTCAGTAAGTCAACCTACAGCTAACCATGTGCCTTATCCTCATTCTAGTCCCCTAACCATGGGTCACTATGACCAAAAGCCTGTCCAGCAGAGTCAGCCATCCACCTATACCTACCCCAGGTATCCAACTCATTCACCCCAGCCCCACAACCAGAGAGTGTACTTAACCCCAGCCATTCGTACACCAAGCTCCTCATTCAACATGTTGATGCTCTTCTCTGTCACCCTGGACCTGAGAGAGTGTTCGCCGAGCTTCGCCGCACAGTATGGATCCTGCGTGGACGAGAGGCTGTTAGGCGGCACCAGCACAGCTGTACCGAATGCCGTAGATGGAAGGCAAAACCTGCTTCCCAACAAATGGCTGACCTACCCGTGGCCCGCCTCAGGCTATTCAAGCCTGCCTTTTACTCAACTGGCATGGATTGCTTTGGCCCCTTTCTGATCAAAGTGGGACGACGCAGTGAGAAGCGGTGGGGTATTGTGTTCAAGTGCCTCACCACAAGGGCAGTTCACATTGACCTACTTACCTCTGTCGATACAGACTCCTTTTTAATGGCCTTCAGAAGGTTCATTGCCAGACGCGGAAGGCCATCAGAAGTCTACTCCGACAACGGAACCAATTTCAAAGGTGGAGAAAGGGAGCTCAGGGAAGCATTCGCCAATATGTGTCCAGAGCTCCAGCAGCGTTCTGGCAAAGCAACGGGTCAGTTTTCGCTTTAACCCACCAGCAGCACCACACTTCGGTGGCGTGTGGGAACGAGAAATTCGCTCCATCAAGACTGCTCTGTACACTACCATTGGCTCTGAAAAGGTGAGTGGTGAAGTGCTCATGTAGGGCTGTGCAATTAATCGTATTTTAATCGCGATTACGATTATGGTTTGCGACGATTATGAAAACAGCATAATTGACAAAATACGATTATTTTGCTGGGTGCGCTTTCGCCCCTCCCTAAAAGCCCACTCGGCCACGTGGGAGTGACATGTGTTGTGAGTGTTCAGCGCGAGCGAAGATGTCAGAACAAGAGCAGCAACTCGTTAAAAAGAAGGGTACAACTATTTCCACTATTTGCAAGTACTTTGGCTTTCAGGAGTCCGACGTGGAGCAAAATAAAGTACAGTGCAGGATTTGTTACCAGGTTGTGTTGGCACCACACGCTAACACAACCAATCTCTTTAATCATCTGAAATACAACCACAAAGTGCAATACGACCGGGCAGTAATACAACAAAAAGCAGATGCCCGCTCGACTTCATCCACCACATCATCACAGTCATGGATTCAGGACGCATTGTACAGAGCAACGGCCTACGCGACGAGCTCACAGAGACACAGAGATATTACAGGTGCCATTACATTTCACATCGCTAAAGATATGTGCCCAGTTAGCACTGTTAGCAACCAGGGCTTTAAGCAACTTGTCAACACGTTGGACAAGCGTTACACGATGCCGTCTCGGTATTATTTCAGCAGGTCTGCGCTGCCTGCACTATATGACAAATGCCGTGGGAAGTTGAGAGAGATGTGGCTTCAGCTGACTACTTTGCTACCACAACATACCTATGGTCTAGCCCAGGGGTGCCCAACCAGTCGATCGCGAGATGTGTCTAAAAATAGAACAACAATATTCTGTTTTATAGTTAATGTCCTGTGACATAATCTTCCTGTGCCAGAATAATGCACTTGAACGCATCAAAGCTTTGTGATTGGCCGGCGTCACCCCATGCGTCTGGCCGTGGCTGAGGGTCTTCAGTGTAAGAGAATATTTTCATCTGATCTGTTTATAGAGTTTCTTATTGTTTTATAGAATCTGTGATACTGCAAACATCTGCTTGTAGTCAGTCAGAGACTCCTCTGTGATGTTGAGGTCACAGGTCAAACGCTTCTCCTATGTCCGTGGGGGGTTGACCTGGCAGCATCTCTTTGAGACAAGCAGACCATTGTCTCGCATCGGCTATTGATTATACGCGGGCTTTCTGGGAGCCCGCCTCTCCTCGTGTTGGTTAGAGGTTTTTTGTCTTTTGGTTCAGAGATTACCTTGGTGGAGCACAAGGACAGTGTGAAACTAGGATGATCTCCCGGCCGTGTGTAATTGTCTGTCTCTCAATAAATATCAGTGTATTGACAGGCGAGTCCAGTTTCCCTCATTTGATGATGCGCTTAACATTGCTGCAAAGAAGTTTTAACTTCACAATTGGCGTCGCGAACGGTTACCAACAAATCGTCGAGCTGGTGAGTGTAATTTCAAATCTATATTTTGACATTGCCTCGCCAGACTCTGTGATTGACGGTATAAAATTACCTGTGGAACAGATAGATGCAATATTTTTGGTTTCCTCTGTGTGTGTGCACGGCAAACATTCGGAGAGACCTTAAAGAGGGCATCAGTAATGTGGAACTTCGGTTTAAAAGCAATGTAAAGATTTGTACTGAAACGAATCGCCGAATTCTGGAGATTTCAACGGTTTAACTAGTTAAATCAACTCGCCTCAAAATCACCCTGTTGCTGCTCCCCCCCCCCCCCCCTGTGGGGAGCAGCACACGAAACAAAGCATAGTGTCGTATTCTTTTTAAATCGCACCATTATGAGTTTTGGAACTAAACAGAACTCTTATTAACGGGAAACGTGATACGAAATATTACGTCACGCTGTGTTTCATAAACTGAGGGGTTGTTGAATTTGGCTGTTGTTAAAATAAAGGGTACTGAATTCATTAAAAGTCTCTGCCTCTCCGGATCGGGGAGGGCAGAGCACCACTAAATTAGCATAGTGGTTGTTGACTGAGAATAATGTGGTTATTACTCTTCAACAGATTCCGTTCTTAGAATTAATTAAATTAATTAATATCTCTGCTCTCGGTCGGTTGAGCAGTTTTACCACTACATTTGCATAGTGGTTTTGATTGAGAATAAGGTAGTTTATTGCTCATCAACTGAATTAATGTTTAACAACACAGACTTGTATTTTCTGTTAATCACACCATAAGCTCAAGAACTAAATTGAGCTATTAAATGGGAAGGGTGGTGGCAGAATATTACATTCACACTGTGTTTAATAAACTTACGGATTATTGAATTGGATTTTGTTTAAAAAAAAAAATAAAAAAAATAATAAAAAAACAATAAGTAAAAATAAGTACTGATATTTCCCTACCCCCGCTGAAGTTTCCCTAATTCGGATTACAATTAAACTGGATGAGTTTAGCTGTCACCTGATATTTGTTGCGGGTTCATGTTTGTTTGTATAATTGTTTCGTGTTTGTTTTTATACCTGCCGTCTTGTGCATGTTTTTGTAACAACTAATAAATTAATCAGTCCACAGCCAAGGTAAAATGAATCTAAATTTCCGCAAAAGGAAAATAAATAGCAAAAAAAGCCTCTGTTTTACACCCGGGAACCTCAGAGGCATAACTGCGGGTCATCTGTCTGCTCAAATAGGTCAATGTTGTATTATTTGTTTCATTTATTCTTAATCTATGTATTGTATGGTAATAATGAAAATAAAATAACCTAATGTATTGAACACATTCCGAAACAAAGCAGATAAGACAAGACTTAGACACAATGGTGATTGAACCTTTTTGCACGATTGATGCAAAATGAAAACTTTGTCATTATCTGTTTCCAACTGGCCACTGGAATCAGATAATGGATATGAGTTGAAGTTCAATTACAGTTTTAAATATAGTTCAACATCCTTTTCTATACTCTGCTTGGTGCTGCAGAAGAAGAAAATAAAATAAAACGCAAGACACGGGGTCAGAGACAGGCGTGACCTCTGGAAGGAGAAGATAATCTGAAGCAGACCACGGCGCGACCCATTGGGGGTTTTATGACCACAGCACAAAGAGGAACATCTAATTGCAGCAGTCAGTTTATAATTTTGCCAGTACTGTTGAGCATTTTCAAAATGTATTTTCATGCCTCTGTGCATGGCTTAGTCTTTCTATCAGTATAGCCACTGGTGTAAAGTAACTAAGTTCATAAACTTAACAAGTACTATACTTGGGCACAATTTTGAGATACTGGTACTTTATTTGAGTATCTAAAATGTTTTGCTGCTTTATTTTTCTACTCCACTACAGTTCAGTGGTAAATGGTGTACTTTTACTCCACTACATGTATTTAATACCTTTAGTTACTTTCAGATGTGGATGAATGATGTGAAATCTAATCAAGTGTTTAATCAGACTTTAGTTCCACCTGGAGTGAATCCACCAGCTACCGTATGCAGTATACAAAGTCATTCAAACTAGCTTCTCCTTTACCAGCTTTGAGAACACTTTCATGATCAATCATTATAAAACATATCATATATAGTATTCTGGAATAAACCAATCTGCACAACGACTACTTTTACTGTCGCTATTTTCACTATATTTTGATGACAATACTTTTCTACTTTTACTTGAGTAACATTTTGAATGCAGTACTTTTACTGTAACTTAGTATTCCTACACTCTGGTACTTCTACTTGTACTCAAGAACAAGATCTGAGTACCTAAGCTAACGTTAGCCAGAAACCTTCCATTTTGACACAAAGAACAATGGGGTAATTTCAAAGTAATTCAAAGTAATTCACACAGCCTCTTCCCTATGGGAGGAGCAGCAGGTTCAGCTTCATTTAAATATGTCGTGCAGTAATAGATGGATTTATTTTTTTCATCTCAAGAGAGAATGTGTATTTTATGTTAGTATTTCAAAAATCTCCTGGGGGAGAATCCCCCCAGACCCCCTGCGGGGGTTGGGTTTTCAGCATGTGAACTCTTTCACTTGTGAGGAAATGGCAGGATTGGCTCCAGGTCGCCTTTTTATTTACTACAAGACAAATGTTTTTATTTTATTTTAATTTCATACAGTTCAATTTGGATTGAGACAGGGAAATATTCTAAACCTCACGCGTGGCGTTTCACTGACAAGGGGGCGATATAGCGTGTATGTAAATACATTTCAAATACTGATTTGAGCCCCACCACTGTATGGGTTAGCCCTACCATAGATTATCTAACACAAATACTCGGGAGCCGATAAGTCAATAAGTTGCTTATCACGACAGGCACACAATAAAACAGTGGAAACAAACATGTGTTTGACTTTCATTATTTAATGAAACTGTGTGCCCTTTTATAGTCTGTGTCCAATATTGTGTATTTGTATATATATATTATATATATATATCCTAAATATATGCTAAGGTCCCGCTACGGACACGATAGCAGTCACTTCGTGCGCATGTGTGTAATTAAACCCATGATATCAAAATCTCACTCCAGCCAGGTACCCAAAGTTAGCAACCCTGTCCATACCCCAATAATATTTTATTGATGACAAGTTTGCATCCCTGCCTGTTATCGTTTTCATCACGGAGCTAAAAAAATGGTGTATTGATTACTGATCTGTGCAAGTCAAATTTGTTAACTGACTTTGGTTCTAATGTTAATGTTAATTTGATTTCAACCCATAAGTAATTATTTAAATTAACTCAACATTCCACATGATGGATTAGTGTTCCACATTTTTCCCACTAATTTGTTTATGATTAGGCCAATGGTAAAGAGAGACATTGATGACCCTGTGTCTTTTTTGTTAGCACGTGGTTCCATTTTGTCTAATGGCGTTGGACAGCTTCACTAAGAGTCACCCAGTTCTACCCTGCTACAGTCCGGCTGAGTGCAGTCACAGAGATGCTATGGCTGCTCTACATGACATTAATGGTTTGGTCCGAGAATGGACACCATTTCCTGCTCCCAGAGAGAATGACGCTCCTCACACTGAACAATACAGCCATTGACACTGTCTCACGTGGGTCTGCTCCCCCCCACCGAGCCATGAACTGGAAGCTGGAATTCTGAACACTTGGAACTGTCACACCAGCACCAACCCTTGGGTCAGTTAGATGAGACTAACGGCTTCACTTAGGGCATATGGGTCAGAAATATGACTCTCGTTACCACGGAGTGGGTTGTTTGTTTTTTTAAGGCTATTCATACTGCTATGCAGAGTGAAGAGCCCCTACTATTTTAACAAATACGCCTGATGTCAGGGGCCTCTTACTGTCTACTTCTGCATGTATTCACATTATATGGACCATGTTTACACCTGTTGAAACTAGGGCTGCACGGAACTCAGGCTACAATACAACCATTTTGTTCTGCTCTAACGATTCAATTTATAAATTCTACATCAAAATAGTAAGTTTTTATTGTTTCCAATGATAACGTCACCTTAAGTGGAGGAATGCAAACCTGTTTTAAAATGTAAGGTTTTGAATTTCTCAGTAATGACACCCTCAGACGCCCACTATCATTTATGCCAGTGGTTCCCAAACTTTGTTGTGACCAAGGCACACCAAAGGACAAAAAAAAAATCTCAAGGCACACCTATTGTGAAAAGATAGCCCTTATAACACGTGTTATCACTCATATTATGTAAAGTATCTGTAAATGTGCATAATTATTTACTAATGCCAAATAAAATGTGACAAAGACAACTATATTACGAAATATTTCCGAAATTAATTTGAAACTTTATCAAATTAGGCTTCATCAAAGCAGCAACACACTCATTTACACCAGACAGGTCACAAAATAGAAAATGAGGCAAAGGAAACTCAGCAGAAATTCAGCACAGACAACTGTCAATGCAAGGAAGCTGCATTGTCCATGGTCCGGAACTACAAATTATAAATGTATTACTTTAAAAAATGTAATATATTACACTACTTCGTTATTATCTACATAAAGCAACTCGGTACTTTACTCGTTACTTTCCTCGCCGAGCACGTACAAACTGCGCATGCGTGAGTGGCAATAACTTTCCTTACCAGCAGGCGGCGGTAATCAAGCCCCCAGGTAGTGCGCCGGACTCAGATGAAAATATTCGTGCTGGCCAAACGGCGGTACTACACTTCCGGTTTGGTTGCCAGGCCCGAAAACACTTTTCCCATTGACTTACATGGGGAAAGAGTGGTCTGTAACTCGTTGGATAATTTTTAACTAAATAAACTACCCAGTATGAACACTTGTATAGCCCTTATTAAAAAAACATTCGTTCCTCAAGTTGTAAAACATTTACTAATAACGTTATTCTGAGAGTTATTTCCCTCTGCATTATGAACGTGCATCTAATCCACGGGACCGCGCAGCCCGGCACGTTCATGTTACGTGTCCCGACCAATCAGAGCACACTGTGCTCACAGGGAGGGTGCTGGAGCCAGGCTCTGGCTGGAGCTTTTGGAGCTACAACGAGCGTTAAAGGCAGAGAGTGAAATTCAGTGAATACACGTAGTTTACAGAGATGCTGTATGAGGAACCAATGTGAGTTGCGTTTATCTTTACCCATGGATGCACAATGGGAACGGATCCATATCGTCTTACTGCCATCCCACGGAGCTGTAATAATGGATATATTGCACATGTTTGCTGTAATTCATTGTCATACTACATGGGCTGTATGATAGAATCTTGTACCGTAAATGTTGTATTAAATGGAGTTAATATTACCGATATCACTAGATCATTACTAGCTAGCCGCTAGCTGCTAACTGCCGCCTCGTTCATATCAAATCCATGGCGGTAGTGTGTATTTGTCATTTAATACAGGCAACAACCGGAAGACAGAGAAGAAGAATAGACTGCGTGATATAAAAATAATGGGCATACCTCCACCCCTCGATAGTTATCGCTGACTCAGCCATGTTTAGGCAGCACTGCACGTGGAGATGTGGACGCGCAAGTCGCGCAGATTACGTACATAAACCTACAAAGTACTGATATAGTAAATTGAAAAAATAAATGATTATTTTTGTGTAGTTATATATTGAAAAAATAATGTATGGTTGTCACAAAATCCCACGGCACACCCGGACTTGCCTCACGGCACACCAGTGTGCCGCGGCACACCGTTTGGTAACGGTGGTAACTCAGATGCTTACATGGACTTGTATGTTTTTCCTTCATATCTAACAGAAATAAGAGAGAAAGAGATGGGAAAGTGAGTAAAGAGGGATAGGAAGGAGGAGAGATATTTGCGAGTTGCATACTGACTCTGAGTTTTCTCGATTAATAGCTTATATAGACAATACCATGCTTAGATAGACTCCTAAGTTATTATTTCATATGTGACAATATGTAAGAAAAGGGAGGGAAGAGTCAAATTATATTGAGAAATTGAGAAATTGATTTCATATTGGAACATTCATTTCTCAAACCTATGTTTTATGGAAGAGGAAATGTACTTCTGATAAACTAATCCTTGATCAAACGGTAAATGGTGAATTAATATAACATTTATAATCATTGAAAAAGGGTTATTCCACAGGGACTAGCTCACATTTAACTTCAAATAACATTTCTCTGCTTTGGACTGATGAGTATATGATTCTTGCATGTTAAATGACTAACACAAACCTTACATTTATAATGTGCATGTCTCAGGAAGGCTCCCAAATCATTCTGAGGGGGCCTATCCTATTTTTGTAATTGAATGATAATGTGCTACTCCATTACCTTGAGTTGTCTGCACTCAGGAAAACATCCCTATCAAGTGTTAACCCAATAACTAGGACAGCTCTGAAGGCCAAGGGTCAGAGAGAGAGGATCACACTCTGCGGCTGCAGAGAGCAACTTATCCACGGGCAAGGAGGTCGTTCGAGATGAGAGGATTCTAATCTTCAACTTTCTGATGAGATGGGATGCTTCTTCATTTTCGCTCGCAGGACGAGCGATGGCTTCATACAAGGTTTCTATGTTTCTTGGAGGAGCAGATGTTTTCATAACCTCTCCCATCACGGGGGGGGCATCTGGATGTGCCACTTGGAATAGGCAGGTGCACTGCTCTCAAGCAGATAGCAGAAGGAATGCAAGCAGATGAGCCTCTGTTTCACTGGGAGATCATAAAGTGCTCACTGAATTGAGCCACAAAAGCAGAGCAATTGGGGGGGATTGAGATATGGCGCTCTGATGAAGAAGAGTTTTGAGCCAATCAGCACCTCAGTGCTAATCTACAGATAATTGAGTTATGGCGCTCTGATGAAGAAGAGTTTTGAGCCAATCAGCACCTCAGTGCTAATCTACAGTATCAGGATGCCTTTACACACCAGACATTCTGTGTCATAAAAGAGAGGAGGAAAACATGTCTTCTAGCTCTCGTACAAAGATAACATTTGAATTGAATGACCAGATGATTACAGATGTACAATTAATGATTGTTTTTGTATTCCCAATGAACAGATATGTGTTAAATAGTGGTGATAAATATATTTTATCAGATTACACTTTCACACTAAACTAATTAATTAATTGATATTTTCAGATTTATAAGGTATTGGACAATAAGATATTTCTAATATTATAACAGACAATGTTACTATCCTTAATCATTACCAGGTAAGAACAGATGTTTTGATATTGATTACAGTTGATGCTCTGAATAAAGAACAGATGTTTTGATATTGATTACAGTTGATGCTCTGAATAAAGAACAGATGTTTTGATTTTTTCCTTTTCAGGTCGTTATACAATAAAATGTTTGATTCTTCAGATTGTTAAACATTTTGAGAATTGTTTAGTTTTCCCTTCAGATTTTGAAATGACATAATGATTGATAGTTGAAGTAATGTAATTAATTCAATATCATGCCTTACTCTTGAATAAAGCGTAATGAAGTAAACGTAAAGTAATGTTAAAGATTGAGGACACTGTAACTTTACAGATTACAGATTGATCGATTAATCACTGTGAATGTATACCTTAACTAGGAACCTTAGCTGGATCTCTCATGATTCTGATTTAATACCTCAATTGGATTTATTATAAATCCTAAATTCTAATTGTGTTTTAATAAGTAATTGCCTTAAAGTAAATCTTTGAGATGTAAGATGATTTAGAATTTGTGTTTGATGAATGAGATTAACTGAGTGATAAATGATAAAATATCTTATTCTTGAAACATATATTTTGCTATAATATTTTGTATCCCATGTGTTTATTATTGTGCCTTTTGACAAAAGATGCCAAGCACTGAAGAGAGATGATTTTTATTATGATTGACTGTGTTCAATCATGGTGATTGAAGTGTTTTTCAATCTTGTTCTATTTTTAATGTAATGAATGTATCTGAGCCCACCCAACTCTGAGGACGCCTATTGATTTAAAGTATTGACTGAAATATTCTTAGACTAATGTTAATTGGTTATCAATAGATTGATAAAAAGAGTGAATCTGTAAGAGAATATTTTCATCTGATCTGTTTATAGAGTTTCTTATTGTTTTATAGAATCTGTGATACTGCAAACATCTGCTTGTAGTCAGTCAGAGACTCCTCTGTGATGTTGAGGTCACAGGTCAAACGCTTCTCCTATGTCCGTGGGGGGTTGACCTGGCAGCATCTCTTTGAGACAAGCAGACCATTGTCTCGCATCGGCTATTGATTATACGCGGGCTTTCTGGGAGCCCGCCTCTCCTCGTGTTGGTTAGAGGTTTTTTGTCTTTTGGTTCAGAGAGTACCTTGGTGGAGCACAAGGACAGTGTGAAACTAGGATGATCTCCCGGCCGTGTGTAATTGTCTGTCTCTCAATAAATATCAGTGTATTGACAGGCGAGTCCAGTTTCCCTCATTTGATGATGCGCTCAACATTGCTGCAAAGAAGTTTTAACTTCACATTCAGTACAGGTGGCAATATCGTCACCTGCCTGCGCTCATCTCTGAAACCAGACCATGTAAACAGGCTGGTGTTTCTTGCAAAAAATCTTTAAGAGATGACACGAGCAGTCCTACCAGCATTTGCCATGGTGGCCTAAACATTTTTATTTGGTCTTAAATTGTAGTTCAACATTTATTTCCTGTTACTTCTGGACCATGACGGTTGGCCAGCCTTCAACGTTTAACTGAGTGGAATATGTTGAATATGTTTTACCAAAATGTTGGCTATATGTTAAGGAGTTTTCAGTAGGTTGTGACAGTGCACTGCATCATATTTGATTTAATTTGGTCTAATTTATTTTTATTTATCATATTAATAATATATGTTTAGTATGGTTTTGGAAGTGCGCTCCAACATATTTGTTGATCTTGTTTATTGGTAAAATATTATTTGTTTTAAAGTTCAATAAATGGTCAATGAATAATCGTCAAAATAATCGTGATATCAATTATTGACCCAAATAATCGTGATTATGATTTTTGCCATAATCGCACAGCCCTATGCTCATGACAGTTCTTACTGAAGTTGAGAGCATCCTAAATGCAAAACCCTTAGGGTACGTTTCTTCCGACGTGGCTGATGTTGATCCTGTGACCCCTAACTTCCTGCTCATGGGTCGAGCTGACAGCTCCCTGCCCCAGGTGGTATATCCTGCATCAGAACTGCTAGGGCGGCGAAGATGGAGACATTCACAGATATTGGTTGATCGTTTCTGGTCTGCCTTCGTGAGACATTATCTGCCTAGCCTTCAAACTCGAGGCAAGTGGCAGAGACAAACAGAAGACATCAAAGTAGGAGCGGTTGTACTGCTTGTCGACCCACAGCTTCCACGAGCATTATGGCAGATTGGGCAAGTGACCAGAATATTTCCTGGGCCAGATGGTCACATCAGAACAGCAGAAGTGAAGATACAGGACAAAACCTACACCCGGCCTATAGTTAGTTTTATTGTCCTCCAAGAGATCCATGACTAGGACAACAAGGGACCAGATCTCTCATCTGAGTAGTTAGCCTTTCCATGGAAGCAAATTTGCACCGCAAATTGGGGGGCGGCAATGTTGGAAAGCCTGCTGACTGTTACTCCAGCGCCCTCTGTTGGCGGCATGCGCAATTGTAATTATTAAGCACATGGAGCGCAGCTATTAGGAGAAAGGGAGAGAAGCACGTCATGTCGACGGAGCGCAGCCTGGACCTTCAGTGGCAAATTAGTGTGTGTGAGCTTTGTGCGTCTCTGACAGAGGCGGATTTAGAATTGTAGGAGATCCGGGGCGTAGCCCAGGAGTATTTGGGTTTGGGGGGGGGGAGGGTTTGCAGGGGTCCATTGCTAAGTGGGGGGTGGACCGAACATCCTTTAGGGGGGTCGTCGCCTCTTCTCGGGGGGTCCGGGGGCATGCTCCCCCGGGAAGATTTTTTTTTAAATATTGAAGTTGAAAGCATCAATCTGGTGCACTTTGAGAGCAACACCCTACCTTAATAACACCTTAAAGCGGACAAAAGGCACTGGAGAACACTCATTAACACCCTTTAATGAAGCAAATTAATGCCTTAACTCACTCAAATAGTCGTTTACTTATTAAGGTGAAACGAATGTGCGTAGAGTTTTAAAGGATGTGGATAGTCTCACCTTGATTCTGGCGCATTGCTTATCGTTTTATAGATCTATTCTCATCCACCATCTTTGTTTGTGACGTAAAGAGTGTAACGGCCCGTCCACACAGCGGCGTGCGTTGACGCTTGCCGGCAGGCGTGTCTGACACTCGACCAACAACCAATCACATGAATCTCCCGCCCCTGACACACAAGCAGCGGTTTGATTGGCTAGAGCTTGTACTGGCATATGATTCGATTGGCTGACGCTTCTGTCGAGGCGTCAAAAGTTGAACATTGCTCAACTTTTGCAGCGGAGCGTTGCTGGCGTCGCTTCCCACGATGCAGTTCGGCTAAAAGTGACGTCACCCCATTCAAAGTGAATGGGCAGAAGCGTTGGAAGCTTCAACGCACGCCACTGTGTGGACGGGCCGTAAGAGTCACGTTTCTGAATCGGACACTCTGAGTGGATGCAGTCACAGCCAATCGGAGTCTGATTCAGAGGGTTGCCTGTCAGTTCTGTTGTTATGTGTACTGAAACGAGTGCCGGTATAATTCCACGCGTGAAAACAAAATAATTTTGGAATACATTATTTTAGTGTCTTAAAAGTAGACTGAGTTATGAAGGGTTAACGTTACATCTTAGGATAATTTTTAGTCATGTTCTGTATACATACTAACATATAAGGGTATACTTAGTGTGGTTACTCCATGTTTACTAGCTATAACATTAACGTTACATCACTCTTTTTCACTTCTTACTCAGTCAGCCAGAGTGCAGATATCACCATTAGATTAACAAACCTGAAATATCATCCATTTCTTGACTGCTGGTGATGACATTGTTGTCAGCTGCTGATACTGCTGTTGCCGCAGCTTGTGGCGCCTGCTTCAATGACAATAACTTTCTAATATCCATAACTTTATAGGCTATTAGCTTAAAACTCGTCAGGCACTAGGAAGGATCACTTCTTCTTCAGGGCAGGCTACGCAGTACGCAGGCTAATGTCCCACAGTGGCTGCCTCTCTGGTGGACTCCGGTACTGCACATTACTCCCGAGACGTTTTTTTTTTTTTAAGTGAAACATCCGGGGCTTTTCAGAAAACATCCGGGGCTTGAGCCCAAGTAGCCACCCCCTAGCGCCGCCCCTGGTCTCTGACCAACAGTAAGTTAATGTTACTCGCATGGGACTGGACAGTATTAAGCCTTTCACTATTAGTTGTTTTGGAGTTTGCTAACTCCGGTTATTAGCAACAAGTTGAGCTAAGCTAACAAAGCTAACTTAGCACTACGTAGCTGTACTTCTCTCCATCTGAAATGTTATGTTTGACCCTGTTGGCAATATCTAATGTTTAGATGGCATATTAACCTTTTATACTGTAAGTTAAAGGAATTATCCGTGCAGTATACTTCATTTCTATGTGGAAGGGTTATATTAGAACCTGCCTGTTGAGCAGTCAATTAGCCTGGTAGAATATGTCATTTAGTACTGTTAATGCGAAAGTTATGCCTATTTTCACTGTATAATATATTGGAATAATAGATTCTAATTATACTTGTACCTTTGTATTTCTCTCTTATAGACCACACACATATACATACACTACACCTGCTCCAAGGCTGTAATACTGTGACTGTTGTGTTGATATCTTCAGTAAAAGGAATTAACCGCTACCAAGACTCCTGTGTTCTTACCGACACCCCAAGGCGTTCGTCATTCCGAGTGGAACCTTCATTATACAGTCCTTATCTAATTCCCTACTTTTCTGTGTGTGTGTGTGTGTGTGTGTGTGTGTGTGTGTGTGTGTGTGTGTGTGTGTGTGTGTGTGTGTGTGTGTGTGTGTGTGTGTGTGTGTGTGTGTGTGTGTGTGTGTGTGTGTGTGTGTGTGTGTGTGTGTGTGTGTGTGTGTGTGTGTGTGTGTGTGTGTGTGTGTGTGTGTGTGTGCTATCAATCACAGTTTAGCATCCAACCTCAGATTACTAAAACCTGTGAACAAAACATTCACACTGTCAGATTTAAAGATGATTCAAATGCAGCTTTTTTTGTCAAATCTCTGCAGAATTGCTTTTACATGCAGAGCGCTGTGTAGTCCTGACTGACAGCGCGATGTCTCATCTCGGAGCTTTTGTTATAACTGGCATCTGAAGCCCCAGAGGCTTTAAGGTGTAAAATACAGAGAAGAAAGTGCAGATCCTTTTTTAGTATTTTGCAGTTCATTTTGTTGTTTCTGCAGCTGAAAGGGATGCACTTTCAGAAGCTTTGGTGAAAAAGAGGGAACTTAATAATTCTGTGGATTTGAGATAAAAGTGCAAGGCTTTGACAGGAATTGGTTTTTTTTAAAGGGGATTTGTGTGTGTGACTGTTCATGGTGAGGGTTCAGAAAAATAGCATTTATCATCAGTTTCTTCTCACCTGTATCCATTTTGTTTTCGATGACTCATCATGACCTTGGCGTCACTGATGTGGGAGGAGAGGCGCAGTCGGGAAGTGTCAGTAACAATCACGCAGCGACTGCTTCAGATTCAGACTATGTGTGGGCTGACACTGGCCAATTTGATTCGCATAAATTCGTAAGAAGAATAGAGAACCAAAATTCACCATTTTACTCCATGCATTTGGTATTACTGATTTTTCAAATAGAAGCATCAGTATCCTAAACCCAGAGGCAGTTTTTTTCCTGAATATTAGGCAGTGAATGATCAGTTTGAGCTGCGGCTGGTTTTTATCATTGTTAAAACATTGCTTTCGCCACACAACCATTCAGTGGCACCAAATGTGTTTCATAATCAAAAACTGTTTCAACACAGGCCACTTTCACAAGTATATTAACTAAAAGTTAAACTATTCTTCACTCAAAGAGCACAATAACTTTTTATAGTGAATCAAGTGAAGATTTTTGATTAGTCATATACAAAAATTACCAATATGTTGCTTTAAAACCCAAAATGATTTATATTTGGATAAATTGCAATTTGCAATCTCACAGAAATGTTTTAATTAATAAAATAAAGAAAAAGTCAAATGAGTCTGTTAAAAAGACGCATGAGGCTCTTTAGATTCAAACAACAGTTGCACTTTTAGTCCGTCACTGTGTTCACAAGAATATTTTGATAATTGCTGTCGCATAGATTATTTTGAGTAGTATATATTTTTGGCAAAACGAATGAAGTGTCTTGCCGGACACCTAAAAAAACTCAACTTTTAGCTTCAGCAACTTCTGCAAAGCCCATTTTCATTTCACTTGGCTGAGGACTTTTGAAAAAACAAATGATGTTCCTGCAGTGAAACATTTGTGTACGCTCCTCTTTGTTTGCCTATAAGAGAGACTGTTATCTTTGAATTTCCTCTATATCATCAGCATTGCATCAGAAGATCTGTGGATTGTTTGACTCAGAGTAGCTCTTCAAAATCCTCCGTCTTGAGGAACAGACAACTGTAGCTCTGGCCCCAGTGGTCTGGAAATATCAGAATTTTTGTAAATACTTGATGATGAAAATGTGTTTAAGCCGTCAAAATAATGTGTCTTGAAAAGATTGACAGCTGATGCAACATGGCTTCTTTTAACTTTTTGATTTTGTTTTCCCTCGGAAGGGGAAATTAAACAACTAAATATCCTAATTGGACACACACTTTCTCCAACATCATACCAGCTCTCATGTGACTCAATGGAACATTGTCTACAGTATATTTGAATGCCTGTTGGATGGTTTGTCTGTTAATTTGTGTGTGTAATTCTACTAAGTGCTGCAGCCAGGGCAGGATTAGCGCAGTGTTTCTTTCACTAACATGCTTCATTAGTAAAGATGAAGTCAGCCAAGCAGTCAGACAGAAAGACACAACAGCTGAACAAATGGAGAGTGTGTCGAGATGTGAGGGGGACAGGTGGTGAGGTGAAGGTTGGATAAGGTCAGTTAATCCTTAGCAGCAACATTTCTACATTTTTAATAAGCTTTGTAATGCTGCATGTGTGCAGTCCATATATGTTATCATTTGACTGTTAATCTATGGTATGAAGAAAATGTTTGGAGAGTAAATTCAATAGAAAAGCCGACAGAATTGCAGCTGGGGTTTGGGCCCTCAAGACAGGACTCTGGAAATGGGAAATGTAGGGAAAGTAAAATTAGAACGGCAGAGAAAGAGGCTTAGGACGAGATGGAGAAAAGGAAAGACCAAAATATGGGACACCGAGATTAAAAAGGGAGGAAGATAAAAAGCCAAGGTGTTTGTTTTGGCCGAATATTAAAGAAAAAAGCCCATACTGTAAAGAAAAAGGCAAGACTGATGGAGACGGGAAAAGAGTTTGGAATAGAAGAAAATAGATTATACTGTAGGTGGAGAGAAGTAAGAGAGAAATTTAAATATATAAACAAATGCATTTACACAAAGACGAATCAACTACAAGGAGAGCTGGAGATTTCATTTTCAAAGGGAAACTGAAATACGGTTTGCAGGTAAAAAGAGCATATTATTTTTGCATTACATCACAGATAGGAATTTTTTTGTGGACACCTTTTAGTCAAATACAATCAAATGGGGTTATTGATAGTCATATGGTCCCCCTGCATAAATATAGATACAAAATGTGCAACATTATTCACTTTACTACCACCATCGCGAGCTAGACAGCTTTTTAAAATCACTCCTGAGGATATTCATCTTAATCCATTACGATAAAGCTACTGTGATCATCTATTTGTTTTTATTGCTTTCTAAACCAGCCCATACCTATCTGAGAGTGCTCTTCTAATGGAACTTCTTCAAGGGAGGAATGCCAGGTTAACTAATCTTCATCCAACTTGATTTCACCCTTTTCTTTGAGAGACAGATCCACAGTCAAAGCGCCCTGCTCTGAAAGAGACTGTCACACTGCATTGCTATTAAAGGCTGTGAAAGGAGAGAAAATGGCGTTAACGGTTCGAAGAGGCTTTTAACACTCCCACCCACACAAATCAGACTCTTACCTTCTCCATCTTGCTTTCACTGGTCCAATTACAGCATTTGCACAAAATGGTCGCTGGAAATGTGTGACAGATACGCAAATAGGTTTTCTATAGAAAGCTGAACATTACCTCTGTATGTTTTACCTCTGTTTTGGTTCTTCTTTTTGTACACATTGACAGTTTGTGTATTTAGTGTTTGTTTCGTCAGGCAAGATTCAGCTTCAGATTCAACTTTATTGTCAATACGTAGTACATGTACTAGTGACGAAATGTAAGTTTAGGCATCTGACCAGAAGTGCAAAATAGCAGTGCAGGAGTCTACATAATAAGAATAATTATACATGGAATTATTATAAATGGAATAATTATAAATAGGCTATAAACAGATGAATATATACAGTGTAAACGGCATTGACAGTAAAATATATAAACAGGTGGGTGGTGGGTATGGGCTTGAGTCTATTAGCGGGCATATTAAGATGCAATTTTTTAATAAAGCCCGCAGCATGTAAACCACTTAAAACCGATACTGCTCTGATCCTCATTTGTGAATGCAGACAGGTTAGACCTTACACATTTTATGAAAACCCAGCATAATGTTTAAACCACTAAACTAAATGAAACTATGTTCATTGACATTTATGTGATCTCACTTTAACACGTGTGGAATAAAGACAGTGTTTGGAATCAAACCGTGGCTTTTGGATGGGAAGGTACTGTACACATGAACTGATAATACAATAATGTATATTATCTATACATTTATGTAAATATTTATTGTTGGAAAGCACAAAATAACTATTAACTGTTGCAGGATTTAACCTTAACTGCTCACCGCCCACAAATTCAAAAGAGGCAACTCGCAGTGAACAGTTCCTGGCTTGCGTTTGTTGAACAGACAGACCTGGGTTGAATCCAATAACAACTATGAACATGACCACACTGTCATATCATGTAAGTTTTATGGAAACACTGAAAACACTATTTGTCCAACAGCTGAAAACACCACACCCAATGCTCGGTAATACATGCTGCATAGTAACACATTTCTGAGGTAAAGTGGCAATGCAAATACAACATCACAGGAGTCCACGTGTTTGCTTTAGCTCCCAGATTGACAGGGCGTACTTTGCTTTTTTCTCGCGAGGACCAAAGTGTATCCTCTCTTCTCCCCTTTATGTTACCCAGGAGTTTGGAAGCAAGACACAGAAAATATTCTTTAGTTTTAAGAAGCTGCAGTGTTTATTCAGAGACAAAAACTTACAGTAAGCCTCCACTTTGCATTGACTTCTACTTGACAACCTTATTGATAAATGCTTCTCTTAATTATTTAAAGGTGATAAGCTTCCTTTTTATTATATGCATCAAACTGTACCAATAACATGTGCAAAGTTGAAACACGTAAACTGCGAAATAAATTATAGATACAGAAGAAAAGACACCACAAAAAGGCATATTTTAGATCTCCCAATTCATTTATTTTACAAGGCTTTCTGTGTCCCTCCCATATTTCTAAATGATATAAGATTAGACATACTTTTCCTGCCTCCCTCAGATCTCATGGTGCTTGACCTATTAGATAAAGTATTCAATTATTAAGATTATGCTTTATTAAAAAGTAGAAAGAAAGGCCATTCAGTGCTTCATAGACGAGCAACATTATTGTGAAGTTAAATCATAATCCATTTATATCCTCCTGACCATATTATTAATAAAAAAGTAATTCTGATGCTTTGATGTCAAGTATCTGACGTTTGTTTGACAAACTGTATGACACACTGTCAATGTGAAAAGTATGACACTGTGACTTCACCATAATTGCAATTTTCATAAAATATGGAGAGACGATGCATCTTGTCACTGCTCCCCAAGAGGACGCTTACATTATATATCAAGCATGACATGTTTACAGTGAAATGTCTTAAAGTAACATCAATTATATGTCGTATGTGTATTCGTTAGTAGCCTACTGCGGATTACAACTGAGAATCAGCTGTGTGCTGTTTTTGTCTTATAAAACAAATTAGAGGCAATAAATAGGCAGCTAAGAGCCAAACTGTCCCTTTCCCCACCTTCAGCAAAGTCACACTAATATATAAAAAAGTGTATCCCTGAGTCAGGATTTTGCTCAGACTTCATTTATGGTCTGAAACTTTCCACCAACATCATCAAAAAGCAGGTCAGATGTTGTGAGACACTCGCTTTAAAATATTTAGCTGAGGGCCATCAGGGCAGACAGTGTGGACTTCATTTAGGGAGTGTGTGTGTGTGTGTGTGTGTGTGTGTGTGTGTGTGTGTGTGTGTGTGTGTGTGTGTCAGTGTGTGTCTGCTACTGTGGAAGGATGGACTGCCGATCACACTTTTAAAAATGCACACACATTCCTCTAAATGCAATTAAAAAGACAGAAAAGTCCCACTCATGTCACTATGCGGTTGGATTAGTTTCAATACACCAAATGCCCATGCAGGATTCACATATTTAATTCAGGATTTACATGTACATTTCTCGCTTCACAAATGTTTATCGTGTATTTATTTTCTAATCCAGACGTAGTGTGTTTCTTGATTTAAATAAAAGCTACACTTTCCAAATATGTTTTTGATGAAATGGCAAATGCATTTAAAGACATATATTTGTGGATTCTAATATCTTTATTTACTAACAATGATGTGACCCCATGTGGTACAGGGTAGACCTTCAACAGTTGTTATTACCTAAATGTTTTCCACTTTACCTATTCAGGAAATTGTCCTCAAGTGATGGTTACATAACGTAAGGTAATCAAGCTTTTCAGACTCTATTTCAGATGTTAAAAGGCTTCTCTGCCGTGTGCATCTTTTCAAGCAGAAAAGAAAATAACTTTTTTTTTCTCCTTGTCTTTTCTTCTGTCCTTGTCTTCAAAATGCATTTCCCCCAACTTGTGCTGGTCTTAAAATGACTTTCTTTTCCAGTAAGAACTAGCTAATGGACTGCTTTTTTGAGTTTTCCTTGTCAAAATACTTTTTACTGATGGTGAATCATAATCTGTATGAGCGGTTTGTTTTGCAGAGGGAAATGTTGCTCAGAGGTTAGCGGTTCACACTGGATTGTTTGCTCAGTCATGTCTGATTTGTTTGGCCTTGAAAGCCTCAGATTTTCTAAAAAAGGATTGTATGTTTGGGTGAATAAGGTTATGTAGACTTTTCTTGCAAACTATTTTGTTATGTTAAATTGAAAATTGAAATATTTTCCAGTATGTTTCGAATCAATTAAACTTTCAATTTTCAACCTTCTGCATATTTTCTTGCTCTACAGTGGTGAGAGGTATGTATGATGGTGATATGACCTTGTGTCATTGCTGCGTGTGAATAGATACTCTATCAAGGTGAATAACACTGTCCTCGTCTCCCTAACTATTGCAACTTACATGACCCTTCCACACAATGTGGGGTGCAGAACATTATATTTATGTTATGGAGATTCAGACTGAAAACAGCCCAGCACAGCGCCACACTGCTATGCTGGAGGTCTGATGTTAATCCAGGAAGTCCAGTTGGTG
The DNA here is from genome assembly GCF_902827175.1 of Gymnodraco acuticeps. NCBI lineage: Eukaryota > Metazoa > Chordata > Actinopteri > Perciformes > Bathydraconidae > Gymnodraco > Gymnodraco acuticeps. Next base: position 413,323 of record NW_022990441.1, read on the forward strand.
TAACAGATTAACACTTAAAAAACCTTATCTGCAATGCACCAAGGCATTACACTCATACAGGATACAATACTCTAATCTTGAAAGTTACCCCAGTAACATCTATATTATCTTTCATTACAAATATTGTTAGTTTTGCTGTATAAATGCAGTGTTCAGGTAACCCAGGTGCACCTTTGGATGACACAAGCAGGGTTTATTTTGGTATTACCTCGATCGTCTGATAATATCAGTCTGAGATTTTTCCTACTTCAGATTTACAAACATCTTCCCTTTACATTAAAACTTTATAGTGCAGTTATTATTGAGCTACAAGTGAGCCCTAAGGGGTTTCAGCAGCTGTTTAAACACCAGCATGGGGAACTTGAAGTTAAACATTGTGTTTAGTGTGGTTCACATTCCCGTTACATAAGTGGTTGTGTGTTTATCCAGCAATTCAGGGAAACAACCTTGGAATGCTAAAGTTTTCTAATGAACAGATAAAGTGTGATGGTAAGCGTGTTTGTGCAAAGACCACAGACATCCCTCCCCAGCTGTGGTTTAGGTAGATGTTGTTTCCTTTTTACAAGTTGCTCAGGTTTTATTATGAGTGTCACACTCACTGGGCTTTATGAGTTGTACAGTACTCGGAGGCCACTGGGTAAACAGAGCAGATGCTTCAGGATTTAAGGATACAGCGCATACTTCTTTGGTTATTCTTAGATCCTTACAATCATTTGTCTCTGTCCATATTTCATTGACATAACTACACTGCAGCTACGTACGAATGGCAAGAAAAGCCTTGAATCTTGAATAGGACAGACTATTTTAGTGCTTAGGATTAAAATACGAGTTGAATAACTGTATTTTCGTCATCATCAATCAGCCTGTCCACCCCTTTGGTCCAATTTGAAGTATCTCAACAAATGTTAAATGGATTGCCATCATATTTGGTACAGATTTCCATGTTGCCCATAGGATAAATCGTAATGACTTTCGTCATTCCTTAATCTTCCTTCTAAAGCCACCTGGATGGTTTGGCACAACATCTTGTCCAGACATTCATGGTCCCCAGAGGATAACTTTCACTGATCTGCTAATGTAGCAGTCTAACAGGCTAACCTACATTTTACCTTATGAATATCGCATTACAGCAGACGACCCAGTAGACAATAAGATTTCCTGTCCTGCTGCAGGAATTTATTGGAATGATTTCTGAAGATATGAGTCTTTTGTTGGGGCTAATGTCATAAAGTTAACTGTCTGTGGAAATATCTTGTTCTGTTGTTGTGGAACAGAACAAATCTATTTGCTATATCAGTTTACTGGATATCAGTTAGTGCGATTGAAACATTTCTAAAAATTTGTATCTGAATTGATGGTCGCAGAATTTCACATTTCAGCTTGTTTGATCTGATTTGGGATCATTCGGTAAAAAGTATATATCATGTAAACGTACCTTTTCAAAGTAAATAATGTATGTAGAATCTGCTCCAGTGAAACTTTGGTATTCAATTATGTGATAACAAACTTACTCACCCCATAGCTAATAATAATAATAACCCTCCAACTCTAATAACCCTAGAACGTGTGTGTGTGTGTGTGTGTGTGTGTGTGTGTGTGTGTGTGTGTGTGTGTGTGTGTGTGTGTGTGTGTGTGTGTGTGTGTGTGTGTGTGTGTGTGTGTGTGTGTGTGTGTGTGTGTGTGTGTGTGTGTGTGTGTGTGTGTGTGTGTGTGTGTGTGTGTGTGTGTGTGTGTGTGTGTGTGTGTGTGTGTGTGTGTGTGTGTGTGTGTGTGTGTGTGTGTGTGTGTGTGTGTGTGTGTGTGTGTGTGTGTGTGTGTTGGTCTGAGGTGAGCTTTTTAGCCTTTCTACCATGTGTTTCCTGTTTTTTGCACTTTTTTGCTCTGACTAAACCCAGATCTCCCAGACAGGTTTCTTTCACACACAAAATGAATGATACTTCAGAGACAAACCGCAGACGACACACTTTCCTGCTTGGAGCGGTCAGTAAATATGTCACTTTGTAATGCTGTTTTCCAGGATCTGCTATTTCCTACTCATGCTGTTTATAGATTTATTGTGTTTCCTCCATCAATCTTCTTCGATGGTATTCTTTCTTTTTTTCCTTAAAGGCTTTGGGAAATATATGACATCAGTTGTTTTTTTAATTGTTATTATTCGTAGGAATTGTAAGGAGTTGGGCAAGCAAAAAGTGGTAAATTGTTGAAGGGGAGGGTTAGATATGAGAAATGTGAATGGGTAGATATTTTATTTAAGATGTATCAACCTTTCTTTTCCAATGTTGTATTTGTTGCATTATTCTTATTCTTATTAATTAATTTATTTTTAAAACAATTTTCAAATCAGAATAATATTTGTATTCATTAATAGAGCCTATTTCAGAAAATAGAGTTACGGGCACAGTGAACATTAATAGACATTACTAGTACAAATGTGCAAAGGTTAGACACATAGCTATCTTTAATCTGCAGTCCCTTCATACAAAAAAAGCCACCCTGAACTGGTACATAAAAACACAAATTCAATAGCTATTGATAAAAGAGGGCAGAGGAATAAGAAAGATATGCCAGACTGTTCATTCATTGCCAATTCCACGTTGTGTATGCAGTGTGTGTCACTGCCAAACCATGGCTGGTCCAGGAAACCCCCAGTTGCCTCCCTGTGTACACAGTGAGGAGGCTCACCTTGGGAGGTTCATGCTGTTCTCTGCAGATTGCACCGTCCCTGCTGACCAGGCATCCTGATCAACCTGTACGAGTCAGAGACCAGGGCATGATGGTTGCTGAGCTCTGCCAACTCTGTTTCAATCAGGAGAGACACGTTTCCTTTGATATAACGATATATTTGTATTGCCGGGAATAAACAGATGCATGTAATGGCCCCCGATCACTGATTGAGAGGAGAGAGAGTAGTAAAATGGGAATATGTTAATGAATGACGGAGGATGGTCTTCCTGGTTGAACTTGCGTAAAGCTTTATTTGCTGCACGGGTTGAGTGTGAGTACTTTTCCCAGGAATAGCTCCAGGAACTTAGTTCCCCGGAAATCTTTAGTTTCGGAACTATCTAGTAGATCGCGTTCACACCGGAATAAGTCCCTGAGGGAGGATTACGCAAATGAAGCCGCTGACGTCACTTTTTCTTCTTCTGCTTTGGGTTTACTGGCAGGCCGCAAACAACTTCACGACGTATACTGCCACCCGAAATCCCCGGCCGGATGTCCCCGGAGTTGGGGACTGGCTTCAGTAGAAGCTGCTGGGACTCCCAGCAGCTTCTACCGAAGCCTTCCGAGTAAATCGCCAGAAGCGCCGACACCTCCTCATCACTCCAACGCTCCACCGCTCCCATGTTTTCTTTTGTGTTGCCATAAGTTAGTCTCTCTCCATTGGTGCGCTGGGCTAATGCTAATAATGCTAATGCGAGCAAATAAAATGGCGGCTTCACAAAACTTTTCAGAGTTTTACGGGGCGTGGTTTGCAATTCACCCAGACAATCAGAAATTGGAACCTTTTCCTCCCCAGGAAAAGTACCACCTCAGCGTCTTCATCCCAAAATTGGTCCAGTTATTTAATAGTGCTAATACTATTTGTGCTGAAGAATCTTATTCAGTCCTACAATAGATCTGTTGATTCATATAGTAAATATCCCTGCTGTATATAATGTTTATACATGCTACAGATACAAGTGCATTCTCTTAGAAACTGTTTGCATGGTAATCATTGTTGGCTGACTGCACCCATACAGTAGGTGGTAACTGTTGAGTGTAATTTAAAAATAGACTACAAATAGAGGCAACCTTTAAGACCGGACAAGAAATCTACAGTAATGAAATGGAAATGTGAGGCGTAGCTTAGGGAAAGGAAAGTAAGGTTATTCTAGTGAATGATTTGATATTCATGTTGGTATATGTGGAACGAAAACCACAGGGTACAAACAGGAATCATGCCTGCAATCATTCATAGCTGTGACTCAACATTGTGTGTCTGTGCACACCAGAGAAGATCCACTAGATTCACAAAGCAAACCCTACTACAGTAGTCACTTGGGAAGTAAAGCTCTTAATCTTATTTAAATGCGACTCAAATCTGTGTTTTCTCGGACTTGTTGATGTTTGGTGTGTGGGTCTGTAACGCTCTCTGCATGCTTTGTTTGTGACGGCAGTGTGACTGTGTGTAGATAAGCTCCCAGCTTCTGCACCAAGTAATTCAGGTAATTGAATAGTCTTTTAGTATAAAGTGTGCCAGGAGGTTTCCATGCTTCCAGAACAAACTATTGTATAGCTGACACAACACGCACGCACGCACGCACAGTAGTGAATCACTTCCATCAAATTAAAGTAACTCCGGCACCTCAGAGCTTCTGTTATTTGTTTCTTCCTGTTTCCTCAACCTAGCCTTCCTTTCTCCCTCTACCCTGTTATCTCTCAATATGACACAGCTATTTATATACATTTCAAAACCTGACCTTCCATGAACTAACTAAGAAAAAACATCATATATGTGTTTGTGCTTGTCTCCACTATTGTGGAAGTCACGTGGAACATTTAAAAACCTTAACTGCTGTCTCATACGTCAAAGCACCACCGTTTAAGAAGGTTAATAACATCGCATTCAAGTAAAAAAAGGCCTTTATATTTTAAAAGCAAATGTGTCACTTTGAATAAACATTAGCTCATTTCTGCAGTATTTCAGATTTGCAGTAGTTCCTGGAATAATAATACGGAGAATCTTTCCGTCTCCTAACACGAAGGCAGACACACACACCTCACTTCTTGACTTGCACTTTAAGTTAATCATTTATTTAATGGAACAGTTTGGATCTGAGAATGTCATTTGTATTGGACTATTTTAAATGTGCAAGTGAAGACCTACAAGTACCACTGTCATTTTTCTCCTTATGTCTGCAGATTCCTCACATAAGGTCTTTCTTCATTATTCAAAAGCAATATCTAATATTCATACCTAAATGAAAGCTGTTCTATAATGTAGTGTGAAAGACCGGGTAAGATGGGAGCAAGGGACAAGGAGGAAGGATGGGCCTGGAGGTCGGGAAGGACGGAGAAATGATGATGGTGTGTGGGGGTGGGTGTGGGTGTATTTTGGGTCTTTATTCTCTATGTGTTCAATTAATTTTGCGAATGAGTGAAGAAAAAACACAAAAACTGGAGAAGAATCTGCCAAAAGTGAGAGAAGCTACAGTAGGTTGAAGTGATGAAGTCAAATCTTCACCCACACATTTGTAAACAAACTCCTCAGACCTCATCCTAGGAGACTTCTGGTGTTTCAAACAGCGTAGCAAATGGAGAAAGAAATAACCATGTTAGAGGGACTATGTAAATAGTTCAATTGGTTGCTGTCACGGTAAAGCATGTTTCTTATCTTGTGTTCGACATTGGCTTGAGAAAAATGAAAGGACAGATTGACAGTGCTCCTCATATTAATTTCTGCTACATTTCAGCTCAGAGTGTGATGTAGGGCAGCGCCGTCTCGCTACATCATGTCTCAGTTATGGGTCATATTCTCACCATACTTTCCTACACGCCTCAATGACTTCATCAGCCCTCCTCCACCTCCTCATCATCTGTATGTGTGTCGCTTTCTTTCTACGCCTGTCTGTCTCTCTAAAACCCTCTTTCTGTCTTTTAGGTATTTTTTTGTGTTTGGCTCTACTTCTCTCCATCATCACAGTGTCATTCTTCTTCCTGTCTTTCTCAGTTCCTCCTTCTCAATTGTGCCTGTTTGTCGTCCAACCCTTCCCATCCCAAATATTGTCCTGGCTGTTTAAGTTTGATGAGCCTACACCCTAAATTAGATCATTCTTTGCACTTTTATGTCGCCAGTTGCCAAAAAAGATGACCCAGTTTTCATTTTCGATTGCTGGTAACATGCTAAACTTGGCCAAATTCAATCACAGCTCATATTTGTACCAGCGTTTAACTATTTGATAATGGTGTATGATAAAGAAAATCATATTAAAGCAACTGCAGAGACCGTGGATGACTGAAAAGAGGAGAATAAAAATAGATTTCTCTCGAGGGTTCTTTCTGAGCTGTATCTAAATTGAACAATTGCTGAGCTAAGCTGTGGTTAAAGCGTCAGGTCACCCAAACTAGAGACAGCATTTCACATTTAATTGAATTCCCTCCCTTTCTTTGCTGTTTTATTACAGTCTCATTGAAAGGTGTTGTCGTCCTTACAATCCATGCTACAACTACACACTCTCAAAAAGAAAATGGTATCACTGATTTTCACCGTTAAAGGTCCATCTACTCTCCATGAGAAGGAAAAGCCTGTCTATGAAAAACAAAAACAGTTATATCATATCTCTGGGGGAAGATTTCCGACATTTGAAAAGTATATTTAATTATGTTTCAGTCATTTTTATGTTTAACTAGGTTTAAGATATCTTGGTCTTTGCTTCTTCTAATTTGAATTCATTCATTTAAAATGTTTTTGTGAGTCCCTCATTTATTTAGTTGAAATATTTATTCATGTGTTTTATTTATTGACTTTTTTCACTTTTTTTCAGCTCAACAAGTGTATCATTTAGTCACTTTATTTCTTCGTATAACCCTTTAATCTGGGATGATGGAATATTGTGGATTTATCAGAGCCTTTTTCATGTTAAAAGTTCCCTGATTAATCTATAAATAACAGTATAGAAAGAGCAATGAGAGTGAACCAAAATAACAAAGTCTGTCCCAGTGTGGGCGTTTTCTCTTTTGGTTCATCACAACAAGCGTCATCTATCTCATTACGTTTAATAAATCGATCTATATTTTATGTCAAAATATTGATTAATGAAGCTTTAAAATTTGAATATGGCAATCCGATGGTATTCTAACAAAAATAAGTTATTCTTCAAAAATAATTCTTCAAATATTGCCTCAGCTGTGGCTCATCTAATGTGCAGCTGGTCCCTCTGAGCAATGTCGAGCTCTGCCCTCAACCACAGACCAAAGAAAGAGATATGAAAATGGTTAGAGAAGCATAGTGAGGGCCATCCCCATGACTAATGTATGATAGTACGATTTATACTAAGTCCCCTTAACATTGGGGGAATGACAAATGGGTTGAAGAAGATATAAGGAGGAACAGAGAGAGATATTGTGACAGAAGTTTTGAAAAAATGTCCTTCGAGGTTTCCCTCCATCCTTTATGGTTTAATTTCCTGGCTTCTCGGGTAACAGCTCGGAAGTGATTTGTCCTGATAAAGAACATCATGGGACAGAAGCGTTTAGAGAAAGAAGAAGGAAATAATGCAAAAGAGAAATGTGAAACATAAGTTGAAGAAAAGGAACGAGGGAGACTAACATGAGAAGCACAGTAGGGACTGAGGGGACCGCAAAACTTAGTTAAAAAACAAGTGGTTCTATCCTCAAATATCTTCAATATGTATGCATATATATATATAAAAGGAAATACAAAATGAGGACATATTTTAACATAGCGAGTTGACATTTTGTGTGTGTGTGTGTGTTTGCCCTGCAAGGAAAAGATAAAAAGCCGCTGACAGACATAAAAACAGCCTTGTAGGAATTTGGGTTTAAACAAAAAGCAAGCCCTCTCTCTCTCACCTTCTCTCTCTCCTTTATGATTGATCTGCATTCTTTATAGTCCATTTACTCTTTATATCTCCCTTTCTTTTTTTTACCTTAATCTTAATTCTTCTCACTCTTGTTTATTTTGATGGAGGTTTCTGAGTGTCTGTCAACTCCACGGGGGACTGAGAGAATGTTGTTTTTTTCTTGCATCTTTTTCTTTTAGAATAATGCAAAAACTAGTCAGTGGAGAAATTTGGATAAAAGGATAGATGGACTGACGCATGGAAGGATGGGCCCATGGATGGATGGATGGATGATGCGGGATGTGACTGGCTGCTGTAGGAGGGAGCCTGCAGTGTAATGATAGAAGCACAGGAAGGGTTGCCGCAGCAACGCAGGGACAGGAAACAGCCTTGAGAGATATAGAAAAGGACTTGAATGAAAAGACATATATTCCTTTGATACAGTGAACCCTTTTAAAGAAAAATGATCATTGTCATCACCATATTCTTAACTATGGACTAGTGATGTGTTTATATCTTATGGGATTAATTACCTGTTTGTAGCTTTTTTTTAACATTATTTTCTGATATTATTATGAGAGGACAACTTGTTAGGAACATTATGTTAACTTAGCATTTATTAATAGCAAAAAGTCCTTAAACATGAATTGAACAGATGTTGTCCCATATTATCAATGACAGATCTTGCAAATGTTTTATAATGTCTGTACTGACTGTGAAATCTGAACAAATTGTTAAATGCCAGAAATGCAGAAGTGCTGGCATTCACGATAATCCGGAGGATGGAGCTTTCTGCCTTGCTGATCCCCTGACTTCTCCGCTAGTGATATTCACTTCGTGTTTAGAGCTATTAACAACTACTAGCATAATAACATGCTAAACTAAGACCCTGAACATAGTAAACATTTTAGACACTTAACATCAGCATATCAACAATGCCATTAGCTTGTTAGCAAGCTGACATTAGCGTCTAGCTTCAAGCACTGCTGTGGCGAAGTAAAGCTTCCCAAAGCAACTAATGTGTTTAAACAAGACGTTTAGTCAAGTCTTAACTCTCTGACATAAAACTCTACATTCATGCAAACATATTCAGTTAGAGAATCAATGGAAATCTAAATGTTTAAATGTCAATATCTTGAATATGAAGCTTTTTAAAGTGAGCAAAGCACCCCAGGATTGTGTCGAACCTAGTTACTTTGTCCCAGTTGGTCTTTATCTCTCTCTTTTTACTCTCCAATATCCACTGAAACATAACACATCTGCTATAACACTCTACAAAAGCAATTGATCCACATCATAGAAAAACGGAGTACAGTTAAATATCTGAAAAAGCATTTAGGTCATAAAGAAAAGCAATGGAGACAGTACTGCAAGTCTAGAAACATTTTATTTATCAAGATCAAACGGCTAATATCTTTTAATAAAACAATAGAGAAAGACACAATAAATTATTAAGGATAAGCACACGTACAGTTTTGTCATGAATGTTTTTCTGAACAGCAGAGCACGTTGTTGGCTAAAACAAACATTCCTCAATCCCCACAGTCCTCAGAAGGGGAGGTGAAACTCTGGATTTGATCTTATCCAAAGCATGATAGTCAGAAGATTTCTCAAAGGTCTAATGTTTGTTTTTGATGCACATGAGAAATCCAAAAACCTACACAAGCAGGATTGAAAGTATGAACTTGAAATACATGCGGTTCTATTGCAAAGACAAGAGGAGAAAATAAGTAAAAGAGGAAATTCATTTGAGCACGCAACAATGGAATGTGCTGATAACACCAACAAACTGGCAGGCACAGGAAGTACACACACACACACACACACACACACACACACACACACACACACACACACACACACACACACACACTCCTCACACATATTTAAATAATAATTAACTAAATAATACGTTTGCAGCAGATTTCATAAAATACTAGCGTAACTATGCATTTCGCAATAGGTATCTTGAAAAATGACTGAATACCTCAATTCATTTTTGGTTTGTTAGCTACTAAAAATGTAACAGTATATGATTTTCATGCCAACTCTGTATTATCTGTGTGTTTATCTTTGTGTTTCAAAATGCAACCCAGAGGATTGAAATCAAACTTTGCATGAGAACAAAAGTCAAAAGCTTTACAACAAAGGGAAGCAACATCCAAAAACAATGCACAAGTGTGTGTGTGATGTCTGGGCCAAATTACTTGTAATGTAACTACTGCACAACCCGAAAAACATCTGGAATATTTAAGAGCGTTTATGTATCCCACACCTGCCGAATAATACCCGTGACTTACAGTACACACATGCACATAAAAGTGGCACGGGCACACAGCTGATCGGGTTTCACTGTGACTGAGGGATTGTCTCACTGTCCAGTGTCTTTCTTTAGAACAAAAGAAGTGTGTAAAATCCAATTTTCTCGGAGTAGTTCAGTCCTGTAAGCGGGGCCTGAGCGTGTGACACATGGGGGGATGATGATGGAGAGATGACTAACGCCGCTGTGTTTGATTCCGCACAGCTGGATCATGTGTTTGGAAATGATAAGCAGTTACTTTGAATTCTTGCTCTATTGCTTTGATACTCCAGCTACCTGCACACACTCACATACACACTTGCGCACACGGTCACATGCTCACCATTCCCCTGCTTGTATCGGCTGCCAGCTTTCGCAGACTGTTGGTAACCCCCCACCCTTTAAACAAAAGGACCTCTTCCTGAGCGGTAACACACAGTCCTCTCTCACCACCACACTCAAGATATATTTTCAGCAGAGACCAAGAACATTAGTCTAATTCCCACAGATCTTTTTCACTGTGGTGCCGTTGCAAAGCAGTGAATCAGGTTGTGATACATGTTAGCTTCTTTGTGAGAAGGTTCAAATCAGGCTAGCTGAATATATAAACATGCTGATTGAAACACCTAGAGTAGCTGCAATCTTTTATGTTGCATCTGCAAAGTGGCTCCGCTCTCATCTCTCATCCAGAAGTGCTGGTAATCTACAAATAGCTGGCTTGATTGTCTATTTTCTGTGAGCAGCCTCTCCTTAAAAAAATAGCTCTTTCCCCTCATGTTTTCAGAGCTTGAAGATCATGGTTTTATCCGTGTTAGCAGAATTCCGGTTAGCAGTGGGAATGCCAGGAACGCATAGAAAAGTAGGCAAAAGCGCAGCAGCTTCATCTGACATCTCCTTTGATGTGTTGTGAATGAAGGGAGAGAAAGTGTGTGTGCATGGAGAAAGAAACACGAGGAGCAGAGCCTATGGATGGAAGGACAGACAAAGAGAAGCCTGAATGTATGCAGTCAGGAATGTATGCACAAAAAAACAAGAAATGTGAAGTGAAGAATACAGTAAAAATAATATACTTTTGCCTGGAGTGTGTGAGTGTGCTAGAGTGCAAGTAGGTTCTGGAGGGTTGTGGTTAGCCTTATTTCACATTGAGATAAAGTGTTATTTTGGTTTATGCTTCCTCCAACCCTTCTCCCTCCCTCCTTCTGTTTTACGCTCACTCATCTCAGCATGCTCCTGGCAGAGGGATTGAAGTTTCTGCAAATACCCTTTTGATAACACGCAGAAATGCACACATAAACATGAAACAGGAATGAATACTGTTAACACAGCAGTTGCATACAGTTACATTTAAATTCGATCAAATTGGCATCTGTTAAACTCGTAAATCAGAATGTAAATTTGATGCAGTGTTGGTGTATTTTCACATAGTTTGGTATGGTATTTATTCTCTATACATTTTTTTGAGGAAACAATAGGGAAAACTTAAGACTCCAAGTTCCAGGAAAGTTAAATAAGAACATATTTGTCTAAAAACATTTACAAATGTGGCTGTAAATGCATGAACTGTACATGCACGAACAAATGTCCCTGTTTACGATGCGAGCAGCGTTTGTCAGTCAGATTGTTGCCTTCTTCTTTGCTGCATGTGTGTCTGCGTTGCTGTAATTATAAGTAGTCCGTTTGCAAAAATGTATAAAAAAGAAACTTGTCCATCATTTCCTGATGCTCCTCCCAGGCTGGGTGTCTCAGCGGGGGGGCTGGGAGGGACACGCACACTCACACTTTTCATGGTGTGTGAGGAAGATCTCATCTATGACCCAGCGCACCTTCACCGGCCTCCGATGGCGCTGATGCAGACTGACCTCTGGGGCGTACTTCAGCACCTAAAGGAGTGGGATAAGAGAGCAAGGATGAAGAGGGGCGGTGATGACATTGATTTACTTTTGCCTGGAGGGTTAGTGTTACGGGAAGGGTCGGTGGGTAGGTAGGCGTTGACAATACTTATCAGCTCATTGTAGCTGACGCCAAAAAATCAAATTTGAAAAAGCGAAGGACATGAGAAATGCTGATGAAAATAAGAACAAATAACTTCATACCGAAGCAAGTAAAATACAGATTAGATAGCAGGCAAGGTTTCTAAAGTGCATTGTTGTACTGTGAAACAGTGGCGGTCAGGAGACAACAATTACACATCCACCCTTTATCTTGTTAATCATACATCACCACACTGTACTATTTCAACATTCATTCCTTCATATTTTTTATCAGGGAAACTTGGACTTGTTCCCATTGGGAGAAAATGCAGGACAGGTTGCCAAGGAACCTGCTGATTGTGAAATAGAAAATGGTTTGCAGTATCTCAGATAACACACCAAACATATGTAGGCTACAGTGTGCACAGGAATCACGGATACAAACAAACAGTTTGCTGTTTTACAATATATCAAAAAGTTGGCATTTTCATAACAAACCTTAGAGGTTATAAGGCTCTCTGTGCAAAGAGAGTCTATATACGTACTAGGGAGTTAATTTTATAGTTAGAATAAGTCTTTAAGTGTTTCCCTCTTACTGACTGTGTTGATGGCCATATTGTTGGCTAGAAGTACACATTGTTCCACAACTGATGCAGTCAATTTGTTCTCCAAAGCTCAGTGAAAGCAAAACTGCCCATGATTTATGTCAGAGCTTCCCGGCACTGAAACAATAGTCTGAGTAATAATGTGTTTCTTAAGAAGTGAAGTCAGTGAAGGAAGCAGGTACAGATCTAACAGCCTACAAGGGGAGAGGAAAGTAGGACGGAAATCTCTTACAAACACACACAAGAACACAAAACCACACACTCATAAAAACTTGTAAGCTATTTTCCGCATGTACAATATATACAAAACACTATTTTCAACGCTTACATACACACCGGCTTACATACACATACAATTACAACCCGAATCCCACTATTGTCTACATTTATTTAGTATGGACAGCAACGGAGAGAGAGACAGAGAGAGAAACCCTGCGGACCATGTTTCAATAATGAAGCTATACAAGAACAAAGACACAAAGAGATGGAGGGAAGAGTGAGAAAAGAATGAATGACAGGCTTAAAGAACAATAATGGTGCATTGCAAAGGGATAAATTGAAAATGGGAATTGGGGAAAATGAAAGGATGATGGCAGTCTAGAGAGACAGAGAGAGTGATACAATGCTAACAATGCAATGAGAGAGAATTTGTGAGGCTTCTGGTGCATTGCTGCTTCATTGTTGATGCAGCGCCTTCCTTTGCACACCCAAAAATCTCTCTCCTTCTCACTCACTAACTCTCACACCATCTTTTTAGCCCCTTTCAAGTACACCTAAAATGTGCCAGAAATGTCACATGTAAGGCTCATGTTGGAAAAAGCCCACGCATCACTTTTCTGTAACGCTTCCAGCACAAATCAACTATAAACTGGCACATTAATGAAAGGGCCTCAGCTCGCACTAGCATACAGTTGTCGGGAGTGCTATCTAAAGCAAAAAGTAACTACCTTCTGTAAAAGCAAGGCTGTTTGACTGAATTAATGCTCTCATGCCAGATCAGTTGATCAGAGGTTATTTGTCCCTATCAAGGCGAAGGATAAAAAAGGGAATAATCATCATGCATCCTAACCACGTTCTTGTCAGCAAATATGAATTAGCAAAGGTCACAACCTAACATCTTGTACTTGTTTCCTATGCTTCAGCAAGGTCAGGGATCCACCAGGCTCACAATGTTGTTTAATTATGAAAGCAGCTACAGAATCACTGGTAATGTTCTTTCATTTATCATTTCATTACTTTCTAATTTTCTGCTGGAGAATTTGATGATGCTTCCTTTCGCACACCATGTACCAAATACCCCAGGACACAAGACAGAAGCGTGTGAGTGTGTGTGTGTGTGTGTGTCTACCTCGTGTAGTTTGAGAGTCGTCTTGGAGGCCTGACAGGTACAGCCGTTGTTCCAGTTCTCCGTTCCGCAGCCACAGTTGCCTCCACAGCGTTTGAGCAGCAGACATCGGGGGAAGAAGACGGCGTTGGTGGCCCTCAGCTCCTCTCTCAGGTTCACAGAGTAATTCCGAGGCGTACAGCTGTAGCGCTTGACGTCGTCGTAAAGGCGGTTCAGATCAACTGGACAGTGCGTCAGAAAAAGAGAGCAGATAAGGCAATTAGTTCAGTTTTTGTTTATTAAGTTTCCCTTTTGATGAGTCTGTTTTGGACTCCACTAAAGGAAGTGTGAAGGAGACAAAAAGCCGTTTTGATTTATTTCCTGGTTGCCAATTGCTTAGCATCATCAATAATACAAATGTGTGACATGATGGAGCAAGAGATGGAAGGATTATACGGACGAGGAAAGCAAAGTAGCAGTAATTGTTGTAGAAAATATGGCCAGCATTGATTGAATGAAAATGGTTGAAAGGCGGGAGAATTTTTTTTAGATACGAGTACAATTGCAACAGAAATTGACTGCTCAGGAACAGATAGAGAGAAGACAGACACAAAGATGCAGAAAGAGAGAACATAAGCCATAGAAGGACGCAGGGGTCATTAATTGATTGTACAGTACATTGAATGTATTGACCGCAGTCTTCCTGTCACCACTTTGGAGAAAATTACTCTGTGTGTGTGTGGACCTTTGTTCATTGGCCTCCTGTAATGGTGCAAAACTAATTTCAAGGGAACCGAAAGGATTACAGGACAAGCTGAAGGGGATTATGAGAGTCCACACTAGTCTAGAGGGGAAAGCAGGAGCTCCTGAACCATCATCTTGATTCAAATATGTCCTGATTCTATGTTACTAGGATTGTCATTAGAGACCACTAACTATATCAGCAGAATTACATATTGTTGCTCAGGTGGTTTAAAAGAGAAATGGGTTTTTGGAGACCGAAAATAAATTAAATAGAGGGCATAAATAATATATGGGAAAAAATGGGTGGTGATCACACAATGCCATTGTAAAAGTTATTTTACAATACTAGTTAAACCTCTAGGCTTTAAGATGTTTAGTTTCATCTGTGGATAGAACAATAAATATATAAGTTATGCAAAATGGCAGCATTTTTTTATAACAAAATGCATCCGGCTCTGAATTTGGAAACTCTAAACAACATGATTTTATATTCGGTAGTGACTTCTGCATACATTCCAATAATAAGGAATTACTTATGTGAAAGCACAGCATTGTTTATCACTGTGAAGTTGCTCATTTGCTGCATGGAGGAATAAAGTTTACGTTAACCATGATAGGTATTCCTGATCCCTGCTTGTTCTACAAATAAGCTCTACAGACTTTTTCGAGGAGGATCCCATTAGGACTCAAAACAGCTTGATGACAAAGTAACACACAATCAATATAGGCGTGAGCCACATTATGTCTATCACAATAAACTTGATGTGTGTTAAGTTTAAGAAAAACATAACAAAACATTGGTGGATTGTGAGTAGAGTCATTAGTCAACATGAATGGTTGATTCTAAGCCCTTGATCACAGTGCTTTACTTATGAAGCTTCGGTGTAAGCAGAACTGATTCTAGCTCTATTTGTTCCCCCTCGTTTGTTTTATTTACTGCACTTATAAAAAAGCACGTAAAAAGGCAAGGATATTCCCTTAATGGTCTGCTGAGGTTTATAAAAGACAGTTTTAAGGGCCAGGGCAGACATCCACTGGACTTCATTCTGGTGCCTCACTTTAGGAGAGAGTAACTGAACAACCTCTCAGCAAAAGCAACATGAAACAAGAAAACCAATTGCTGATGCATTTACCGTTATGGTCGAATGCAAGTGTCCCCTGTTCAAGAGAATAGGTCAATGGCGCTAGACTTTTGAACAGAGTAGTGAGTAGAGCTTGTCCTTTAGAGACTGATAGTGGACTGTGTCAATTTACAATACATGCTATTTTGAGTCTGAAGCTATTTAGTGCCCATACCATGTGTGTGTGTGTGGCTTCCCAAGTAATGGTATCTTCTTATTTCAGTAGGTTCACAAAAACTGGGGTGCAAGTGGCTTCATCACCAATTGTTTTGTATGTGATGTAATTTGGCTTGGAGTAAGCAGTGTTGAGACATTTCAGCATTATCAGACTGAAAGAATAGAAAAGCAGGGTTTGTAAATGAGGGCCATTTGTACTGCAGATACGAGGTGGAGTGTGTTGTTTGATTCTCTTTTGAAGCAAGCAAAGAGCTAAATAGTGTGAAATGGGATATTCATTTATTGAAACAAGTTAAATATTTTTTCACAGGAGTTCATTTGAAGTGAAGATGAATTAGGTTTTATTTGGTCATTGCTAAATGTTTCCCTTCAATGAAGTGGAAAGGGCTTTTATAACCCAATACGAGAATAAAGACTTGCCTAGATCGATATTTGAGGTGAACTAGAGCATTGGCTTTTGAGCTTTGCTGCAACAATAAAGATCAGTCATGCAATAGAAACTGCCTAGAAATCGCATATCCTCCGCATTAGTATAATAAGAGTGAGCGTAAGGAACCAAAGGGAAGTGCAATGGGGTCAAGGGGAGCATAATGGCATTGATAATCAATAAGCAATTGTTCACAAAAAGAAGTCTTTGCTGAAGGGTTTTCAATTCACGACATAAAACATGTGGGAAGCCGGTGAACAATGAAAAGATAAGAGCAGGCAATATAATCATTTGTTTTAGTAATACATAAAGAGATAAAGGTAAAAGGCGCACTATTTTTTATCAACATCATTGATTGTGCTTCCATCTCAGTGGTAACATTACCCGTGTTTACAACATGTGTTTCATTCAAGCCCTTTACAGTTGCATGGCAGATTACAAACAAATAATATTAGATATAATGGGCTGATAGAAAATACATTTTTAGTTCATGTCTGCATCTGTGTGAGTAATAACAGGTTCAAAAAGGACAACTGATACTTAACAGCATGTTTTTCAGGTTTAACAAAATCAGGGGATTTATCGGTGTGTACTTGGATAATTGGAAAAATATCACTTTTGAGTTTATATCAATCTGGTCATTTTAAATAATATTAAGAGAAACTGAAAATACTGACTCTTTGCTATACTATTCTAGTAATGTAGAAACTCCACTGTATGACCTGGTTTTAACTCCATCATATACTGTAGCAACAGATAGATGCAATGTATGGGCAACAATCTACGGTGGCCCTGAAGTGCAAGACACCACAGCATTTCACAAAACACCACAGCATTTCAGAAAACACCACAGCATTTCAGAAAACACCACAGCATTTCACATTGGACGGAAAGGGTATTCCTTTAGGGAGAACACTTCTTGTTTGTGATTGGACAGAGCCAGCCAGAGAAGCACTGCTTTGATTGGTTGTTTTTGCTGCCAGTCAAGAAATGACGCTTCGTGATTGGTCAACACCCAACAGCGAAATATGTCCCAACACATCAGCCGTTAGCACACACTCAGAGCTCACAGCTCCTCATTAGTGATGGGAATTCCGGCTCTTCTTGGTGAGCCGGATCATTTGGCTCGGCTCACCAAGAAGAGCCGGCTCTTTCGGCTCCCAAACGGCTCTTCAGTTTACCTCATATTATACCTTTGAATTAAATCAAATGTAGCCCTGTTTTGACTAATTAATGATGTATATGTGTACACATATATCACTTAAATTATTCAATACATCCTTTGTACTGAAGTATTCAAAAGTGAAAATTACATGTTTAATATAAATGATTTGCTGTGGCCAAATGTTTTCAATGCATTTACAGACCCTTGTAACTCTCTGATACCACCCAATGAATGCACTGACTTGCTTGTAGAAGCACGCTACACAAAACAGATAGCAACACCTATAAAAACTAGGCTATTTAAAAAAAGGGGCTACTGTATCGACATTTTAAAATTATATTTAAAGAAAAGGTCCTGACAAAACAGCAGGGCTCTATTTCAGTAACTATTAGCTATAGAAACCACGCCCCCCTGCATGAGAGGGGAGCGTGCTCTGAGATCAGCTGATGGGCTCTCAGAAGAGGGGGAGAAAAAGAGATCTTCGTCCTCCGTGTTTTATTCTTATAGAAGTAAGAAGAGAAGTAATGGGGCAGAAACCCTCCTTTTTACGCAGCGGTCCAGACATAGACATCAAACGGCGACACATATTCAGTTGCCAGTTACTTTGGCATTAGGGCAGGGATATCTAGATACTTTCCAAGGTTTGACATAATGAATTGTGCTACTTTTAAAGCAAGCAAGGATGTTTTCAAATCTGTAATCAAAAAGCTCCTCAAAAACACTATCGAAGCAGTTCCTGCCGTTGCTACGTTAGTTCAAACAGTAACAACGGACTATTTTTCTTAGCGGATGCATGTCAATTTAAATAAATACATACAACTATTTTGTAATCAATAAAATCATTTTCTAAATCGATAAAAGCATTTCAATTAATATTGGGAGTCATGTCGATACTTTGTTGAGAATGTGGCCATGTAATAAGCGGGATAATGTGCACATTGCATAATGTGCCTTCATCCCTTCATGCCGATCTAGATCCCTCCGCAAAAAATAAAAAACCGGCTCGTTCGCGGGCGCGAGCCGGCTCCCGTCGTTCACTTAAAAGTTGTTCGCGACCGACACATCACTACTCCTCATATCTGTTCAGAAACTGGACACAAGTTAAACATGTACAAACCACAGACTGTGTCATGGCGAATACAGTCGCTGCTTTATTTATGTCTGTATGACGTTGTGAGTGTGGACGGAGCAGCAACAGGTTAGTTTAGCCTGATGGATCCGATTCCATTCAGAAAACACGCATTTTAAAAGTTGTTCGCCTGCCGTCTTATCTGCAGACTTGTCAAAGCGTTAATTCATGTTTTTTTACTAACCGTTATCAGTATGTTGTTACTTCGGCACCACTTTGAAACGTGTATTACAATTAAATCACGGTCAAATATGTTCATTTTGTTGTAGTTGGTATCTCCCATAGGATTTACATGGAGATACGCCAGCGCCTCTTGTTTGAATGACAGGAGCAAACACAGCTGACAGCCGGTGAAACTCGAGCGATTAGAGCGATGCGAATATTGGGTAGTCTACCATAGTATTTACATGGAGATAAGCCCCTTAAAAACCATGCATTAATAAAGCATTAATTATGTGTTTACTCCTGTCATTCAAACAAGACGCTGGAGAGGGGGCGGGCCGTATCTCCATGTAAATCCTATCGGAATCGGATCGATCAGGCTAAACGAACCTGTAGCTGCTCCGTCCACACTCACAACAACGTCATACAGACAGACATAAATAAAGCAGCGACTGTATTCGCCATGACACAGACAGTCTGTGTTTTGTATAGGTTTAACTTTTGTCCAGTTTCTGAACAGATATGAGGAGCTCTGAGTGTGTGCTAACAGCTAACAGCTGATGTGTTGGGCGTCATTTCTTGACTGGCAGCAAAAACAACCAATCACAGCAGTGCTTCTATGGCTGGCTCTGTCCATTCACAAACAAGAAGTGTTCTCCCTAAGGAATACCCTTTCCGTCCAATGTGAAATGCTGTGGCGTTTTGTGAAATGCTGTGGCGTTTTGTGAAATGCTGTTGTGTTTTCTGAAATGCTGTTGTGTTTTGTGAAATGCTGTGGTGTCTTGCACTTCAGGGCCACCGTAACAACCTTATAGGCTTGAAGACATTTGAATGTTGAATAGAATAGCAATGCATGTTTTTCTTGAAAATACAGCAAATGCAGCGAAATACTTTGGCTCAAAAACAAATTTTAGATTTTTGTTTGCTGCTTTTTCCTTTGTTGTGAAAAATATAGATGGCAGTGGACCCATCTTTGCTGGGGTTTTTGTTGTGATTTTAGTGAAAAGCAAAATAGCCGACTTTCAACAAGCGACGGTTATATTGTTGATGGCAGAGTTGTGATGCAGAAATCATAACGCGTGTTTCTAACCTTTGTAATGTCTGCCTACCTCTCCCAAGGTGATGAAAGGCTTGATGTAAAGAAGCAGATTCAAAAGAGCGTTGAATCATCGAGACAGACTCATTCAATGCAGGGAACAACAGGTACGTGTGTCTGTCTGTGTGTGGTGGAGGATGCATTTGTACGCTGTATCAGTGAAGACAAAGGCACACGTCATGCCTGAATGTGTTGGGGTGTATACTGTTCATGTTCCTGCGCTTGCTTGGCCGAGCTTGTGTCTCTTTAAGGGGAATAAGTGTAATCTCAGAAAGGCAGTGGCGTGGAACCCTGTCAGAGTGTGGAGGAGAAACGACAGACAGGAGAAAGCAAGACTGCAAAAAGTGCTATGTTGCTCAAACAGCAACCAACATGAAAAAGGGAAAATTATCAAATAAGTTTCTGCTCTAAAGTTGTCGACAAGGGTATGTGTTATTATTGTTCATGAATTATATATGTGTTAGTTACTTGGACTTAAAAGTGTCCCAATTTATATTGTTTGTAGCCTTTATTTAACCAGGTGAAAGCCCCTTGAGATCAAAAGATCTCTTTTTCAAGGGTGACCTCCAGGACATTAGTTACACATGTAACATAAAAACAACAGAACAACAATAAGGATGACAAACAACATAATGTACAGGGTACAGTTTACAAACTCTATTTACAGTGACAGGTACCATGAGTATCAAACAGCATGTCACGCAGCTGAGTTTTAAAATGATGCAGGGGAACCAAAGTGCTCAGTTTTAAACATGTTTGCAGACTGTTCCAAGTTAGTGGAGCTGCACAACTAAAAGCTTTCTTCCCTAAGACAATCCTAGCACTTGGCACGTTTAATAAAACAACATCATGAGATCTAAGGCAATATGTACTTTCAATTCGTCGAGAGATCAGAGAGCAGATATAAAAAGGTAGTTTACCCAACATGGCTTTATAAATGAACATGTACCAATGACTGAGCCTATTATAATAAGGCTTACTGTCCTTCATGGGAACAAAGGTGGGCGTGAGCGACTGTGTGTGTCTCCTAATGAAAACAAAGCTAAGCTGCTGACTGAGGCAAATTTTTGCTTCGCTGCACAGGTTGAATTTCCAATTAGAGAAAGCTACGCCGTACAGTGGATGAAATACCTGCAGCACCTACTGTACCATATGCACCTTTCTGTAGTGCTGCAGCACGCACAAACTCCCAATATATAGACCTTTTAATGCCTGCCAGCACACGCATGCACTGATAATAGAAATAGATTTGCTGTCAGGCACAAATGTTTACTAAGGTACAGGAGGGCCACTGGGTAGAAAGAGGGAGAGAGAGATACGGAGGAACAGGTGAGAGACGGAGTGAAAAGCACTCGATTAAAAGCTTTATAGTTATTTTACTGTAGACACACTCATGCCCCATGATTGTGTGACGTCTGTGTGTGATAAGCATATTCGTGCGAAGACTATGTGCATTTCTAGGCAACATCTATTGCGTCAGTGACTCCAGGTCCAGACTTGCCTTGAACCCGCTGTTTCCGTGTCACCTTAAATCAATCAGTGACTCACTTTTCAACCCAGGAGGGCAAACTGCTCATTTGATGACGCAACGACTGCAGTCAGGCTACAGTAGGTTGTTGCATCACCACTCAGCAGGAGCTGCTTCCTTCCTTTTTTTTTTTTTACTATTGATGTTTTATATTTCTACATACTAGAAAAAGGGCAAACATTTACATTTTACTTTTATATATGTCTATCTTTCACATCCAGAATCATCTGAATGTTCTTTTAAGTCAATTTTCTTTCTCCATTTCTGTAAATGTTTCATCGCAAAGCAGTAATATGGCTCCATCACAGACATAATTCCCTTAAAATTACAGAGCCGTTAACTTTGTCCGCTGCAATGTTGTACAACTGAGTTTTATGTATGGCGCAATATGTAAGAATGGGCCTCATGTTGTGTGGCTCATTCTTGGTCAGCACGAGGCATCACGCTCTCCCCCCCCCCTCCCCCCCTCTATTACACCAGCTACTGTACCAGTGACTGTACCAGTCTGCAGCGAAATACTGTGAGTGCAGCAGAGTTGTGGAGGATCACCATCTGTAGCACAATAAAATGGGATCAAAGACACCACTCTAAATCGTCCTGCATGAACTTTACTGACTTTGTGTGAATACTGGACCTGTAGTCAGGATTTGTATTGAACGTCTCATTACATTCAAAGAAAAAAATCTCTGCATGTGCTTGAGAATCAGATTGATGCATATGATCAAGTGAAAAACTAAAACCCCAAATTACATTTTTATGTCTGAACAATTTTCTCCCTGGTATTATCTTTGGGATTTTCAATCACATTAAAAGCCACATTTTGCGTTATTACCTGCATTCACTCATTTTACAGCCTTTTTACACTTCACCATTTAGGTCATATTTTACATTTCGCATAATTAGTTGTTCCTTTTCATCTTTTGTATAGTAGGTGATATGCAAATCTGCTGGATGTACACATATTGTAGGGACATGGTACATTTATGACTATTTAAATGCTGCAGAACTGGAGCCTTCCTTAAATGTTGACTTTGTATTTGTTTATAGTTTGATATTATCCAACAAATGTGTACTTTTTTGCATAGTGTTGAATTTCAGTTTGGTTTTTTAAACTATCTTGTAATGTGTCAGCTAATTCTGGTGTTAGCACTTATATTATTGATGGTTAAACTGATTATTGTCATGCAAGGACAGTGTATGTTTGCTTTCATTGTGTCTAAACTGAATCTCTTCAAGATTATTTATATTTATTTGTTGGACAGTTTAATGTATGGCTTATAAACTTTGGAGATATAAAGTATATCTTACCTTTATTATGTCTGCTTGCCAGATGATAGGCCCTGGATCTATAGTGTATGTGTGTTTTAGTGTAGATGCTGTCCAGGTCCTGTCTCCAGGTGTCTGGGCTGAGCGACCTGAACAGCTGCTCTACAGTTTCAAAGGCAGCAATGGTCCGGTCCAAATCCTCCAATGAGAATGGAACCTCGGTGACTGCCACTGGCATCTGCCCTCCAACATTGTCCTGCAGATAACAAAAGTCAAAGACAAAATGACCAATTATAATATTCATTTAGGTACATTCTTACTTTAGCAATTGTTCATTCATACATTAATACCAACAGCACATATGAAAGAGCTATGTGTCAAAAGCTCCTTGAAATGTGTTGGTTTGTTCCACCATTATTATGCTTATAGAAATAAAGTGTAACCTCATTTAAAAGTTACTGGACAGCGAGGGGACAACTCACGCAGCAGCTGTATACACAGATGTAGCTGAGATG
Source organism: Gymnodraco acuticeps (assembly GCF_902827175.1). Classification (NCBI taxonomy): domain Eukaryota; kingdom Metazoa; phylum Chordata; class Actinopteri; order Perciformes; family Bathydraconidae; genus Gymnodraco; species Gymnodraco acuticeps. Next base: position 436,413 of record NW_022990441.1, read on the forward strand.
GAACTAACATGAAAACTAAAGTTTACTCCGACTTAGTTTCAAAGTTAACATTTATTGTAAGAGCTTCAATACATGGACTTAATAAGTATACATTGAAATGAACGTTTTATGATATTGTTTGCAATAAATGTGTGTATGTAAACCATGTTATGGCACCACATAAGACAAGTCAAATGCTCAATTAGATTATTGTTCAAATAAACGACATACTGCCATCTGATACAATTTTTATTTTTTATTTCCACCATAAATTTTAAATGTTTTTGTTTGTTTTTACATTATGAGTCAGGAATTTTGAAAACCAATGAGAGGCGAAGAGATGAAAAAATTAATATATCGCTATTTGTATTTTCTGATTTAAGTTGCAACCACGAACCCTAATGTAAAATGGTCACAAATCCCAGGGAGAAACCCATGATTACAGATTAGTTCAGGGCCATTTGAATATAAAATGGAGGAGACTACATGTGACTCCCATCTCTACTGGCAGTGACATACATAAACATGGAAATCATACACCCACACAGCCCAATGCATACTAATTATTACGGTCACATGTCACTGGACCCCACTACTCTTATACACGAACACACACAGATTACAATGATGTATAAAAACATTAGACTATAGAAGCATGCCATTTTAAATCTTAGGCTTCATGCTCAAGTGTATTAATGCATTCTGTGTGGGTTAGCCTATGCAAATGGCATTATGTCATATTCTGTTGGTAAAGCCATTGTTCCCTGATGTGCTTAAGAACACATTTATATGTGAGCTGACATGGTTGGAAGGCAGGTAGGTTGTTGGTTTTGAAATATCACGTTATTTTTTCTATAATAATATATGCAGTTATTAAAACATAGTTTGGAACAAATGAATGAAAGGTTTTCAAAAAACACTTAAGAGGGTGATAACATTTTCCTTGCTGTACATTTATTTTTATGTTTTTATATAACTACTAAAGACACATTTATATCAATATATTTATTTGTATTTTAAATGGCTAATTTGATGGCTCTTTTTTTTGCCGAAAAAATATCTCCTATTTGGCTGAGATCATCATGCATTTAAAATTTTAATTCTAATATATAACTATTTATAAAGTGTGAATGTGCATGACTCACCGAGATGAGTATGGTGACGGCCTCCCAGTTGGTGTTGGACGCAGGCCGGGGAGATTCATACTGCAGGAGAGGAACACAGGAATAACCATTCATCAGTTGGTCGATTGAGCAGACATTGAGACACTCAAGAAATCAAACCAAATGAATTCCATCCATCCATCTTCTCCCGCTTATCCGTGGTCGGGTCGCGGGGGTAGCAGTTCCAGCAGAGAGCCCCAAACTTTATTTTCCCTGGCGACATCAACCAGCTCTGACTGGGGGATCTCAAGGTGCTCCCAGGCCAGCAAAGAGATATAATCCCTCCACCTGGTCCTAGGTCTACCCCTTGGTCTCTTCCCAGCTGGACGTGCCTGGAACACCTCCCTAGGGAGGCGCCCAGGTGGCATCCTAACTAGGTGCCCGAACCACCTCAACTGGCTCCTTTCGACGCGAAGGAGGAGCGGCTCAACTCCGAGTCCCTCCCTGATGACCGAACTTCTCACCTTATCCCTAAGGGAGACACCAGCCACCCTGCGGAGAAAACCCATCTCGGCCGCTTGTATCCTGGAGGGGGCCTGGGAGTACGCTTATCCGGTCTACATGTGTTTTGTAGACTTGGAGAAGGCGTATGACCGAGTTCCCAGGGAGTTACTGTGGGAGGTGCTGCGGGAGTATGGGGTGAGGGGGTCTCTACTCAGGGCCACCAAATGAATTGAGTACCTTAAAGTGGTTTTTCAGATAACTTGAGATTATGATTGATTGACGACTTAAGGTCAAATAAAGCTTTTGCCAATAGTTCCCAAAGCAACTGTGTATATGATTTAGGTGAGAATAATATAATCATGATCCTGTGTTAGGGTGTAGTGACCTACGGGTTTTTGCTCTGCTATGCATAAAAGTCCTGTTGTTGCTGAAACTGCTTTGAAAGTAAAAGTGTATCTGTTCTATTAGATAGCCCACTGACGCAAAAACATTATTGCACTTGAGTTATTAAGCCACTTGTTTTTTCATTTCTCAGACATGGCATTCATATGGTACATAATATTTGATAACAGTTACTGTGAGTGACGTTGAGGTTAAAAAACAGAAATGAATCCACATGTAAAAAGTTCCAAGGTGCAGCCTAAGGCAAATTAATTCTATATATCACTCAAATGCTCCTTTTCCCTTTATCTCAAAAATAGTTGTCTTGGGGTGGAGCTCAACATGTTATGTACGGTTATCCAAGGTTCTCAGGTATCTGTCTGTAGCTGGCTGACTGACTGACTGTCAGTATGATCATAAAATAATTTCCAGTGAAGCTGGTCCCAGCATGCCTTTCTGTGTGTTTGTGGAAGCAGTCAGACTCTGGTCAAAGCATGTTTAGATTATAAAAACACATCAGACTGACATATTATTATTATTACATATCTGGCACACATGCACACATTATTTGTATTTTTCTTTCTTCCTCTATCTCTTTCTTACTGTCTCCATTGCCCTCTCTCTCTCTCTCTCTCTCTCTCTCTCTCTCTCTCTCTCTCTCTCTCTCTCTCTCTCTCTCTCTCTCTCTCTCATACACACATACACACATACACACACACACACACACACACACACACACACACACACACACACAGTACATCAACTCAACTGGCACTCCAATCTCTTTTAGAGTCTTAAATACCATCCACGGTCAATATGGAACAGTAAATCTTTCTCAAATGCACTTCAAAGACACCGTGCCCTCAGTGTGTGTGTGTGTGTGTGTGTGTGTGTGTGTGAGAAAGTTTTTGTTAAACAGATTCTCCCATGTAGCCTTTGGATAAATGCACGTGTACATCCAAGCCAGCTGTGATTGAGTTCAGAAGGTTTCCCCTAAGTGTGTGTGCGAGTAAATGCATGTTTACAGATTCCTTGTCTCATTTCCTTTTAAGGTTAAATGCTTCATCAAGCACATCTGGGACACTTATGGTTGGAAAAAGGTTTATGAGACAGAACATTAAGAGGGAGGACTGTAAACCTCTAATCAGTCTGAAGTCTCTGCCAGCTACAGTACCAAACTTTTTCCCTCTCAAATTACAATCACATTTTTATCTCTAGTTCTAGTTGAATGGAAATGTTGTCTTGCATGGGTTGGGCCTGAGCCGCTCTCTACCTGTCTGAGGCTTAAGGTTTATAGACAAGCCTTAGTGAAGCAGAGTTTTCAGACAAAACAGGCTATGAGTGAGGAAACCCTTTTAAACCTCAGATTCACTGCTTACAGTTTTGCTAAACCAAGCAGTATATAAATGTTAATGTAGCATTTAGATATTTTAGATAGTAGTAGTCATAAATGGATTTTTTATGAAGATTAGATTAGAATCGGAGGATAAAACCCTCTTTAATTGTCACACACATGTCCATGCACACAGCACACAGTGAAATTGGACCTCTGCATTTAACCCATCCTAGTGCTTTCACAATGAAGTTGCTCAGAAGCTCATTCTGTAGCTGAATTGTTTTTGAATCAACTTTGAAAAAAATATCATGTATAATATTTCTTTAGGAGGCTGAAAAATAATATTGCTGGCAATGTTGCCATATTCTCCGGTGGTGAGGGAATAGATTGTTATTTACAGTTGCAGTCTAGTGGAGGGGACACCAGGGAGCTGCCCTTTTCAACCCCCATTTTGTACAGTTGGACACTTGTGCGTCTGAGGATTAGGTGTGGGGTAGATGGGGAGGAAGGCAAGAGCATATCCCTGTCCACTTTACTCCGCATGACCGGTTATCTCACTTAGTGCCAAAGGACATTGAAGTTAGTAGATGCTCACACAATGGGGTGTTGTTGGTATCATTTTGTGTGAAATTCTGAGGAATCTCCATTCAGTATGAGAATCACACATGTTGAGTGACTATGGGATTCCGGGAACTAGCTTGGATCCTATTTCCTGATCAATAGTAATTTCCCGCTGCACCTGGCTAGCAGCAATTCTCTGGAATACCCATCAAAAATACATTACTGTTACTTGTATGATCCAACACAGCCAAAATCAATATGGGAGACAAACAAACACAATACAAAATCTATACAATTGTGAAGCCTTACAAAGATCAACTGAGAGCAACTTCTCTACACAATAAATATAATGTTTTTGTGCAGTCTTGAGGTTTCATTGAGCCTTTCTAAGCAAACGGTTCCGGTGACACGATGCTCCTCTTAAAGCAGCCACAAAAGTCAGCAACGGCAGCAATAAACGCCATTTTTACTGCATTTCACATCCTCCGCTTTGCCTCAAATAACACACTTTTCTTATTTTGACACACCCGTGATAAGAGTTCATAGTGTGGCTGCTCTGGTTTAAAAATAAACAAGACCCAAACACATTTTGACATGGCAAGGGTTTACTCTTATTTCCCCGTATGCTTTCATGTGACTCCACTCTCCTTTCTTTTTTTTTATCTCACACTGACACTTTTTTGCTTCCCCTCATGTATTCTTCTTTAGTCAACGACAGTCTATTCCATATCTCACTACCTCACACATGCCTCTCTCTGTCTGCCGCTCTCAGTTCAGGTTGTTTCAGTGATTAGCTGACATGCTGATACCATCTTAGACACCTGTTCTCTCCTTCCAATGCTGCTTCTGCTCATTCTCTCTCTGCCTCGCTCTTCCTCCTTTCCTCTAGGTGCCTCTTCTCCTCCTCCCTCTTATCTGTTCGACAGGTCTGGAGAGAACAAATTAGACCTGCTAAATTAAGCCACACATACAGCTCCAGTCTAGCTAAAGGGTGTGTGTGTGTGTGTGTGTGTGTGTGTGTGTGTGTGTGTGTGTGTGTGTGTGTGTGTGTGTGTGTGTGTGTGTGTGTGTGTGTGTGTGTGTGTGTGTGTGTGTGTGTGTGTGTGTGTGTGTGTGTGTGTGTGTGTGTGTGTGTGTGTGTGTGTGTGTGTGTGTGTGTGTGTGTGTGTGTGTGTGTGTGTGTGAAAGATATAAACACATACTCAAAAACAGGGGCTCTTTGAAAAATGGGTAAAACGGATCCAATAAGATAAACCTCAGGAGTTGGATTCTACACAGAGTTGCGTTTATTTGACCAGAGGAGGAATAACAAAGGGTGAGGAGGGGAGGGAGGGAAGACGAGAAGGCAGCAGAGAGAACATCTGAGAGAGAGAGATAAGGGAGTTATAGTTTGGGGAACTTTTACTTTGTTGTCATCATGTTGGGTTGAACAGTGTGAAGTTGCTTGCTGGTGGTTTTAGCAGAGGTTCTTTGGGGGCTCATTTATCTCACACACACATTCTCATGTGTCTCATACACACACGTTCTCATTTGTCTCACACACACACATTTGTGGCTGTGATGCCCTTAGAACTTTGTGCCATGTTGCTATGGCAAACCATTAATTTGTTGTGGTGTGGGGCTTTGGAGGTCATCTGCATTTCTGTGATTGTCTTGATTTGATTTGCCTTCAATAGGGACGCCACCTTAATCTTGGTGTCTGGACATCGTTAAGAATACACTATAGGGATTTGTTGCTGTTGTTTTAATGTTTTGTAAATTATGTGAACTACATACATACGGGGAAATACAGGCACTAATATTAACCCAAAATAGCAATCTTATGGTTGTCATCCAATACTTCTGTTTCTTAGGTTAATTAAAACTGGGAAGACTTTCTATTGGGTATTTTTACATTGTGGAATTGTTACTTCTGCTTAAAGGAGAATGCATAACTATGTTAGCTAAGCGTGATACAAGTAACTTATTATTCTCTGATATTGATGTTTAAAATCTACAAAGGCTTATTCACTGTAGGCAGGGGCGGACTGGCAGTTGGGAATATCGGGATTTTTTTTTTTTTTTCTTTGCCTAAATCCTACCAGCCCACATTTGTAATGGACAGGGCAACAGACCCTAAATACACACACAGGGCAACAGACCCTAAATACACACACTAATCAGCTATTCGACACAGGTGGGGGGGGGGAGGAGACAACACAGGGCACCAGGTGCACACAATCAACAGCCACAGACATGGGGGAAGGGGAACACGTTTAACATGAAACCAGGAAACATAGACAGACAAATTTACATAAATTACATATATTCCCATGCTTCCTGTGCAATGTTTTTAGTGCTATATTACCCGTAACGGAGGCCGAGATCTATGGGCCCAGAGATCACCTCTGTTACATTTTCTTACCCCTCTCCCCAGGAAATACAATGTCTTAGGAATCTTGGCTTCCTCAGGGGGGGCCGTGAAGTCGAAAAGAAGCTTCCCTTCTTCCTCTCCATGCACTCCTGCTGGTTCTGCGGTCTGACGCGCTCTCTCTCCTGACGGACCTTCTCGGCTATCTTTGCCATCCGCATTTTGCGCTTCAGTTTTTCCCGCTTCTTCCTGCGTCGGAGGTGCCGGTAAACGTGGAAGTCCCCGCTGCCCGCCCCGGCGCTGGAACCCATCACCTCCCGGACGAACTCCGGAGTTTTGGCAATTATCAAAAGCTGCGACTCCTTTCCTCCAGGTTTCCTTGGCTTGTTATTCTTCTGAGTGTGCGCCGCCATCTTTCCAACCATTCTCAATGCTTCTGCCTTCCTCTCTTCTTCCCTCTGTAACCAGAGCTGCTCCTCTTTCTGCTCTTGCACCAATCTCTGGTTCTCCGCCAGGATCTCTGATGCCTCAGCGGCAGAGCCAGCGCCCGTCGAGCCTCCAGCCAATCTGCCGTCCTGCCTCCGGAGTCTCCGTTCCTCTTCCCGTGCGAACTGCTGCTCACCGGCTGCAGGAGTGACCTCATCATCTCCCGCAGTTCCTCCATCACTCTCACTTCCTCACTTGGTCAATCCCACTTCTGACACCAATTGTGAAGCTGACAATTGAGCGGCCCAGACCAAGCAACGAGGCAGAGGCAGCACGTCCCAAATATAACCCGGTGTGGGCATTTATTACAGCATGAACACAATACACACAGCCTCAATCCTGCTGCTGCTGTTCACGTGGGCACAGCCTGCAGCCACCAGGATCTCACACACACTACCAGCCTCCAAACAGACAGGGCAACAGACCCTAAATACACACACTAATCAGCAATTCGACATAGGTGGGGGGGAGGAGACAACACAGGGCACCAGGTGCACACAATCAACAGCCACAGACATGGGGGAAGGGGAACACTTTTAACATGAAACCAGGAAACAGAGACAGACAAACTTACATAAATTGCATATATTCCCATGCTTCCTGTGCAATGTTTTTAGTGCTATATTACCCGTAACGGAGGCCGAGATCTATAGGCCCAGAGATCACCTCCGTTACACCCACATTGAGGATGCTTCCTACAGTACGCCCATGTTTTATTCCATGCGTCAAGTCAGGCAAATTGGGTCCAAATGTTATTGCATCAATTATCTGTTAACATTAAAATCATTAAATATATGCTGTAACTATTTTGCTCTAGGCAACTCAAGGGCTCAGGTAATGTGATTACTATATGAATAATGGTCCAAAATAACATTAAATGCATAGGGTTTTTTGTTAAGTAACATACTTTCGTCGCCGGCCGGCCGATACATGCCGCGCATTAAGTGGGCCTGTCTGTCAATTAATCCCCGGGCCACTTTTTACTCCCAGTCCGCCCCTGACTGTAGGTGATTACATCCCTCATCCCTTACCGCCCTTCTGCCATAAATACTAGTTAACTACAAATGTGTATTGATCTGCAGTTGTAATATCCTCCAAAAATGAATGATTTACTCCAGTTTGAGTGGCATTTGCTTAAAAACAAAAGAAAGAAAGTATATTAATGTTAACATCTTCTACAGAAACCAATGAATTTATCTGACAGGGTAGGGAATTTATAAAGTGTTGAAAAAACACGTCCTTTTATTGGGTCTGTCGGAAACAAAAACCCAAGGAATGATGACAGCTTATCACTCAAGTAAAAAGTCTTGGAACTTTGTATTTCGGGTGAGAGAAAATAAATGTTTTTGCTGGGGAAGTGTAGAGGTTTTAGTACACATTTCTTTTTTCGACTTTCTTTCTCAGATAATAGGCGATGCCACCGGTTCAACCTTGTCTGTGTTTCTATGTCTCTTCCGTTCTCTCTCTCCTGCACTAAAAGAGAAAACCGGAGAACATTACAACAGCTGCTCTTTCTCTCCCCATTTTCTTTTGGATTATAGAGTGGGAGAACATCTTCAAATCAGTCCCTCTCTTTCTTCTTTTCTCTCCCTGACAGAAAGACAAAGTTAATCTCCTTATCCGTTTGTTTGACAACCTTTAAGCGAACACTTTCTCATCGTCACCCCCCCTCCTCCCCCGTTTCCCCTATCACTGCATCTCTCCTCTACTGTTGAGTGGACGTGTGAGAAAAGAACAGTTGGCTAATGCATTTTGGCATTACACTGACAGTGTAACTAGATCCTCCCTCTCCCTCTTCCTCCTCTCCCATCGACATATCTGCTCCCATGATCCCATCTCTCATTTTTATTGTGGAGGTAAAAGAGTGAAGGAAGTACTTTACCTCAAGCATTACAGTGGTACTTGGGCTGAACCCGATGTGACAAAAATAATAATAAAACCTTTAAGCTGTGTCCCATGTAACAAATCATGATTCATCACTCTGTCTGTGTGTGTGTGTGTGTGTGTGTGTGTGTGTGTGTGTGTGTGTGTGTGTGTGTGTGTGTGTGTGTGTGTGTGTGTGTGTGTGTGTGTGTGTGTGTGTGTGTGTGTGTGTGTGTGGTGTGTGTGTGTGTGTGTGTGTGTGTGTGTGTGTGTGTGTGTGGTGTGTGTGTGTGTGTGTGTGTGTGTGTGTGTGTGTGTGTGTGTGTGTGTGTGTGTGTGTGTGTGTGTGTGTGTGTGTGTGTGTGTGTGTGTGTGTGTGTGTGTGTGTGTGTGTGTGTGTGTGTGTGTGTGTGTGTGTGTGTGTGTTCTCACCAGCAGGGAGTAGAAGACTTTGAATCCCGGCTTTGCAACAAAGTAATCGTCAGACTTGAAGGTGACTCTGAGCATGTTGGTTTTGGAGTTGAGACTAGGCGGTGCCTTCTGCCCACACCAGCGACCCCAAATTATAGTGCTGGTCTCTGATTGGTCCTCCACTTCAACAAAGTCATACCTGGAGCGAGAGATGGTGATGGAGAAGAAGATGAATGTGTGGCAGGGAAGAGCAAAAGATGGATGATGAAAATGTCACATCGCAACAAAAAGAAAAGGTTAAACATGAATGTGTCTTTACCAATAAAGAAATTAACATTGAGGGAAATTAATTGGCTTATAAACAGGGGGCTTATCTTTGTACTTTGTATCCCTTTTGAAAATAAAATACTGTGACATTTAGGAATTCAGTGGACAATTACAAAAACAAAAATGTGCACTATAAAATAAGACCCACTTTGTTAAACTAATTTCCCTCAAAGTTATTGTGTGCGTTCAGCTCATTCTGACACTGCTAAGCACAATTGATGTTGATTGTATTGTCTTTAATACTTCAACTATGGTAATCAAAATGTTAAATCACTAAAAGCCACCTTGGCAAACAATCCTTTTGTAGGAAAGGTTGTGAGAAAAACTTTCCAGCAATCAATGCTACAGTCAATTAGTGAGTGCAACACACACACACACACACACACACACACACACACACACACACACACCACACACACATACACACACACAAGATTAAAAAAACTGGGTAAGGCTAACCCTTTCCAAATTCTCCCCCCTGCTGCTCCCTATTGTCTTTTCAGCAAGGTGCTTACGAAGACGGCTGAGTTGCATATGGGGATTAAAAAGTCTATTTCCTACCCTCAAACCTCAAGGACAAACTTCTTCCTGCCAAGAAAGCAAACTTCAACTATCCATCCATTCCCAACACCTTCATTATATTAGTTCCCCTTACATCCTTAGTTGGTGCACTAATGTGAATACATCATCAGATCATTTTAACATATTGTATTGATGTTGTTGTTGTTGTTGTTGTACAGCCTTTCAACTCGAGATTTCTGCTCCATAAACTTTTCCTGTTATCTTCCAAACAGTCCAATCCATCATATCTTTACTCACACTCTGGATCATTAGTTACTTTCATCTGACTTTCCTCCTTTACCGTAGCTTGTCATTCATCAATACTTGCTCTTCTTTAGTACCTCTATCCTTCTAACTTCCACTCAGGCATTGTCCGTGTCTCATTCTGTCTGTTTTGCTACTAAGCTCGAATCATCTCTGCTGAGATCATCCCTCCCTCCATCCTGTGTCTTACCTGCAGATCCCATTCTCAGCCTCCTCCAGTCCGAAGTGTCCGTCGAACTCCAGGTGTATGCGGCTCCCAGGTGGGGACAGCAGTTTCCATGACAACAGCAGATTGCGGGGGTAAGCGTTGGGGTAGCGTGGGCTGTAGATGGCTCCTCTCACCGGCGTCACTGTGATGTTTTCCTCTTTGCGGTAAAAGTCTGTGGTGAGGCGATTGCTGTCTGTTAGTGGTTACAACTTATCAGTTAGTTAGTCCAATTATAAGTAAAAGCAATTCAAGCAGATTGTTTACAGACACAAATTAGAATGCTACATGCAAAAACAACAATACATGTATAGATAAGAGAGACAAAAGCACAAAAACACAGACAGCACATTTCCTCAGGCACTTCTAGAGTTTCCAGCCTGATGTATAAAGACATACCTAACAAAATAGTTGTGCAAACATGCCTATTTACATTCCCTTTTCAGATTTAAATAAGAGGTTGATACAGCTCTTAGATACGGTATGTCCCCTCAATATGAATTTACAGCCATAATTCCTTTTAGCTTAACTGTGAGACTGGAAACGCCAAACCTGGCTCCGTTAGAAGGTAAACAGATCCTCATTAAACATCAGTTTGATGTTATGTACTGATAAGACAAACAAAATATAATGTGTTGATTCAAAACTTTATGAATGGTTCTTGGCTTTTTTTCGTCAATCTTTAGAGAGAGCAAAGGGATGAGCTATTCCTTTACCATTCTAGTCCATTCTAGCACGGTTTGTAGAAATAGTTATATTTGATAGCTGACAAAATAAATAAAACTCACTTCTTTCATGATTCTAGGAAAGGTAGAGTTATATTTGAAATTATCATTGATTTTGTTTTGTTCGTGTTTTTGTGTAACTGTGTCTAACAAGTCTGAACTTATCACACATTTGATTTTGATACCTCTTGTGTACAAGTAGCACATTTATCCTGACTGGGGTACTAGTGAAAAGGTCAAGGTATCAACGAGTATGGTCAGATTCATTCTATGATGATCAAGAATATCAACAGCAAATATGAGAGGAAATCTGGTCATGGACCAACATACCGTTCAAATAGGAATGAAGGATTAACTAAAACCTTGAGGAATAATTCTCTGGTGCCCAAGAACCATGTCAAGTAATACATAGTCTTTAACAAAGGCAATATACTGTAGTGTGTAAGGTACAGTATGTACTATACAAGGAACATAGCACATACAACACGGTGTGCTTTGTTTAAGGATGCTTAGAAGTGTGTGTAAATAACAGTGTCTGCCTATATGCTCAAGTCTATTGCACTGCTGTGCTGAAACAGAGTATCTTTGCTGTTACTGTGCACAAAACACAGCATGTATTGTACCTTCCTACCTAACATCTGCTTTTGAGATTCATTGCTGTACTGGCTACTATAAACTATAAACATGTTTAAAGTCACGTTTTAAGTTCAATATTATATATCATAATCAACCAGATGTCAAATCATAATGGATCAACTCAATTAATAAACCGTTTTTATATTTAATAATCAATATATACATTTTCCTTTGCCTACTTTCTGTAAATTAGAATTACACAACACATTTTATAGTTGAAGGTGAGGCTGTGTGCCGCAGTAGGCTGACAGGGCTGTATTTTCTGAGAGGTGTGTGGTTTTTGCAAAAATAGCTGAATGCATAATCAAGCCACTTCAGCCTGCACCCCTGGGAGATGATGATGAAGCTTTGGCCCCTTCCTCCACCTCTTCACTGCAAACCCTTAATTCCTCCACCGGTCCTATCCCGTCTCTCCCCTTCTTCCTCTTTGCTTCAGTCAGTAATTCTGTCTCATCAGTCATTCCAGCAATTAACACTGTCCCTAAGTGTGTGTTTATGTTTGTTTGTGGGGAGAGAGAGATAGAGGGAGGGGGCTCTGTGTAAGAATGGGTGTGTGAGAGTGTGTGTGTACTTTCACCTATGAGCATTTATGCTTGTGTGAGAATGTCAAAATGCATGCATGTGCATTTCTGAGTGAGTGTGGGCTTTATTTGTAAAGGAATCCTTCCACTCTGATGATCAGAAGCCTGTGTGTGAAGGTTCATTCAGCTTATGTGTCAGGAACTTTCACCCACTAAGGTCACTGTGTGTGTGTGTGTGTGTGTGTGTGTGTGTGTGTGTGTGTGTGTGTGTGTGTGTGTGTGTGTGTGTGTGTGTGTGTGTGTGTGTGTGTGTGTGTGTGTGTGTGTGTGTGTGTGTGTGTGTGTGTGTGTGTGTGTGTGCGCATGCTTGAGTGTCGCATAGTACCTGCATATTTGTGGAAAGGTTGTGTTCACATATTTATGTAACCATTATCAATTCTCTGCATATGGAGTGGGTGGATAATTGATCTGAAGTCAACATTGTATGAGAGTGTTTCCCACTGACAATTATCAATTGTTCATGTGAATATTAAGAAATATGCATAGCACTTCTTTTAAAAGCATGTTTAGTGTTAGAGATGCACCTTTATTTGAGATCTTGGGTAACATATAAGTGTATAACGCCATGTTGACACCCACACACATGCGTCTGAGGTGACTGCATCTTCTTAGATTCAGACTCTATTGTTTCCACACACAACTATTGAAAAATAAAAGCCCACATGCAGCCACTGCAATCTCATCTCAAATCTATACAGTGTGCAATTGTGACTGATATAGCACAGCTACAACAACTGTCCAAATCCCCTAGTTTCAATGTTGACACATTCTTGTTGGCTTTTGTGGGTAAATGCTCATTGCCTAGCACACACAGTAGGTCATACTATATCTGGGACTCCCTCAAAAAAATACAGCAAAGCAGCAGTTGTTAGCAGTTATGTTCTCTGCAAAGAATCAATAACCTCTGCCTTGTGTTCCCCAGAAATGCAAAGATGTTTTAATGTCAGGCAAACAGAAATGGCTAATTCAAAATGTCACATCCATTAATTTGGCTTTTTATTTTGAACTATGCTGCCCTTCTCTACACTACATTACATTACATTACATTGCATTTAGCTGACGCTTTTATCCAAAGCGACTTACAATAAGTACATTCGACCAGGAAGACACAACCTTGAAGAAAACAGAATCATATAAGTACATCAGGTTTCATAGAGCCAAACATTTCAAGTGCTACTCAACTGGCTTTAGGTAAGCCAGTCCTTTATTAGTATAAAAGTGCTTCGTTAATAGTTCTAACGCTCGAAGTGGAGTCGAAAGAGATGAGTTTTCAGTTTGTGCCGGAAGATGTGCAAGCTATCTGCCGTCCTGTCTACTGTCTTTTAACTGGCTGTGGAGGGTTAGTGAATGATAATTGTTCTACTGAGTAAAAGGTCATATTAATTCATACTAATCTTGCTTGAAAATTGCAGGATATTTATAATTGTACTGCTTTTGTATCGATTTCCCTGGATTGGGACAGCCAAAAGAGAATATATAATTGCTGTCACTTGCATTTGAATTAATTTGTTTCAGTGTTTCCTATCTCTGCCCTTGTAGCCTCTATAATGACAAGTGTACCTGCAGCAAAGGAACAATAGACACATTTGTCTTTTAGATTTGTCTTTAAACATTTGTTGCATGTATTGTGATTTCCAGTGGAAAGAAAAGCTGGAATAAGAGAGTTCTGTATTACAGTGAATTTGTGGAAGCCAGCTGTGGATTAACAGCCAAACTCCAACCATCCCGGGTCATCACATTTAATTTGGTTTGATTGCTTATGTTGGCCTAGCTCTTGCCAATTTAATTGTTTTGTAAAGGACACTAAAAATATAATATTTCCTGCTGGATGAGGGACACATCCAACTTCTCTTTCATTTATTTGTCCTTGGGAAGTTTTGTGGCATACAATTAATGGTTTCATCTTCCCGAAATGCTTTGTTTGCTGATTGGATAAAAACAGCAGGTGGGCTTAAACTTTTTTACAAATGTTCTCGAAAATAAAAAAACAAACAAATTAACATGAGTTCAAACATTAACACAGGGTTGTGTGCATTGACATAGACCATGGCACATTTCTGGGAATGATAGATTCAATGACGAAAAAACATGTCTCCATTACAATTTAATTCCAGAGAAATCAACAGCTTTGTGCCGGCTTTCATTATACCAACAAGTGCAATGATACTATTTTGGGTAAAATCTGATATTGAATCAGGTTTAGAGCAGAATCCCAGATCCAACACATACTTTGGAGGCGCAGTGGGAGATGCTGTGCAGTTTGGAAAGTGACACATTATGTTTTTTCTGTTTGATTCTTTACTGCCCTATATTTGACTAAACTGACTTATTGTTTGAGTGTATAAAGGTTTTCAAATTTGTATCGATTCAAAAGGGCAAGATTCAAAAGCTTTCTTTACATTTTTCCAATTTTAAGCACAATACAGCAGATTGTCTTAAGCATACAGAAGAGTCAACCATAACAATGAGAAAAACAGTGGCATGTACCTAACTGTGCATGTCACCTAAATGTGTGTGTTCACAGCTGAAGGCCAGGAATTAGACAGCAGCGAAGATGCCAGCGGTACATGCCTGACAGTGCTTCACTAGGGAAGCTATTTTCAGTGGATTATAGACTTAAGACAATTACTGACTGAAAAAAATCTTCAAAATACAAAACATATTTGGAGTTTTTACATTTAGCCTATGTTTTAAATGTCTCTAAAAGGCAGTAAGTGGAGAAAAGGCTAAGAATGCTCTACTTGTTTATGACATGTGAACACCATCATGTCAGCACTTCAACCTATGCCAGGCTTTATTCAGATCCAATTATCTGGAGCACAGGAACCAATACAAAATAAAGAAAGTGATACTGTCCAAACTATATCAATGCAGTGTGGGAACAGGGAGAATAACACATTTGAGTTCATGAGACAGTGTTATTACTGTTCAGGGAAGACATGTTCTTCCAGTAAATCATTTCGAAATATGGAACCAAATCTAATTAAATATGTCTTTTTTTATACCCATCACTTCTTCTCTCTTTTTCATCTCTATTTTAAACCCTTCATGTTGTCAGTTACACACACTTATAACATTAAATTAAATTGCTATTGTTTTTCCAAATAGTAACTATCCCAGCTGCTCTGATGTATGAGGTCTCAGCATCTGGTGCTTTCAATGGGAAATTGATAAAAAACAAGTCTTACAAAATCTAGCTCAAGCTAATTTGATGCATTTTTGAATGGCTCATTGATGTTTTACAATGTATTTCTTAGGTGTTTTTTTTAAATAAATGCAATTATAATTGTATTTGTTAGGATAAAAAAAAAAGTAGTAGGATGGCACATCTGCACGAATAGTCAGAAATCTTTGGAAAAATGCAATACCACTGTTTATGAATGTACTGCTGCAACTTATTTCATTCTATATGTTTGATCCTTCTTTTCCCTGATCGATTCACGGTCTTTTTTAATCCTTTGAAACATACCATTTTAGCATAAAAGGATATCAAATGTTTTCCATCTAAGCCACAAAACCTGTTTTAAACCAGTCGAATAACGCAGATCTGTTCTGAACAGAAAGTTCTGCAGTCTCTTAGGAAATTATGTCAGATGTGACGATAATAATATCACTGACAGTCTGAGTCACATGCCTAGATTTTAACACGCACGCACACAATGTCTCACACTGGCAATTAAGCCTTCAGACTCCTGATCTGACACTTAAATAACCGTGACAATGATGCTGTGTGACTGTGTGATGTGTGAGTCTTGTGTGTTTAAGGTTTATTTGTATAGATGCACGGTTGCCTGGATGTATGTGGGTACATTCTCACAAATTAAACGTGTCTCTCCCACCTCCAGTACCATGGTGTGATGTTCTTCATGGCTCTGAGATCTATTTCTGATCCAAGTGCCAATCACACTCTAATCACCCAGCAACCAGTGAAGAGAAACCAAAGAACTCAGGAGAAAAGATCTGACAATGTAGATGAGATATTATTCTTAATATTTCTCTCATAATTAAAAGTGCCACAGGTGTGCAAACACTCCCAATATTAAACTTCACTTTTTGAAATCCAAGTCTCCATTCTGTGCCGAACCAAACTATTGCATCTTGAGTGACAGTTTGCTTATGACACATTCTCACTCAGAGACACACTCCCACAGGACTTTACCTATAACAAGGCAGCCCCATTTCCTACATCCACCATGCCGTCTAACATCTCCTGTTTGACTTTCATCTTCTCAAAATGAATTATCATAAGCCCATACACTACCTAACAGGACAGACATAATACATTCACTCTCAGCTGTGAAGAACTCCCCAGAGACATGCAATGTTACTCTTCTCGATTTTGGTGGCATTCCCAGATTCTGTCTAAAAAGAAGGTGTTTTAAACCATCATGAATTGGGAATTCCTGTTTTTAGGAATTATAAAATGGTGAAATGAAGTAACAACATCAGTTTAGTTAGATGCAAGCAATCTTACCTTGTCACTGTTTGACATGTTAGGAAATAGGCTGGTTTGCATTCTGGCAGAGAGTTAGATAAAAGATTGGAAACACTCGTATATGTCCGATTAATCTAACAGTGCTACCGGGGTAAAGATTGACCTCATTACTCGCCTGTTTGACTGCGGCATGATTTGTGTTTACTCGTGTCACTCAAACTAAATGCGCCAGAGAGGAGGCGGGGCTTATCTCAGTGCAGATGCCTAGATAACGACCAAAACAAGCACCATTGCTGGGCATGTTGTAAAAGTGCCATACATGTTCTGGGTACACGATTAGCTTTCCATGCCTTTGCATTAACTTTTTGAATTGCGACTCGCAAAAGACTGTTTTGCATATGGTGTGAATGCACCATATGGCTACTGCTGCTCATGGTTGGCTAAATTTAGCACAATGACTTGAAACAGCTATTCTGGCTAAATCCACAGATAATGTAATCTACCAATTCAAGGAAAACAAGAATTTCTTGGTTGGGAGCAGTAACTATACCTGTAGTCTCCTTACTGCCTGGCAACCAAAGGATTTAATTGTATTTTCCAAAATGTTAAATGAATGCTTTGAGGGGGGAATATTTTTGATATTAAACACAGGTATCTGAAAAGTCAGACAAGTCAAGGGAAAAACTTTTCGTAATTGTATGCAACTTTTAATTACTTCAAATGAATTCATATCGTGAGACAGTAACTGGCTCTGTCAATGGGTTTTAGTTTATAGTGAAGATAATGCATTTTTGTGAGTACGAGACAAGACAATTAAAAACAACAAAAACCTTGAGGAATACCTCAATAATCTACAAAAATACCCTCCTTAAAAAAAGAGACTAGTAGTTTAAACAGTTCTCTAATAAATGATCATTACTACTAACAACAACACTACTGCTGTTATTATTGCATATACTTTATAACGGACCCATTTGCTGCCATCCCTGGTTATCTGGTAAATTGTTTATTCATCTGTGTTTGGCAACAGATTGTAAAACAATGCCCATTAGCAGCAAAACGACTGCTGAACACTGTGTGTGTGTGTGTGTGTGTGTGTGTGTGTGTGTGTGTGTGTGTGTGTGTGTGTGTGTGTGTGTGTGTGTGTGTGTGTGTGTGTGTGTGTGTGTGTGTGTGTGTGTGTGTGTGTGTGTGTGTGTGTGTGTGTGTGTGTGTGTGTGTGTGTGTGTGTGTGTGTGTGTGTGTGTGTGTGTGTGTGTGTGTGTGTGTGTGTGTGTGTGTTGTGCATCACTATGCTGCATCCTTATCAAGCCTGTGCTGGCTCTACTGCTTTACCACTCTCTCATGACAAACCAGCTTTAAATATTCTCCCTTGCTTCTCAGTCACACCCACAAAAGCATAGAGGCATGCAAAATACTCTCACACACACACACTGGAGGTGAACACTGCATTCCGAGGGGTGTCAGCTTTGGTCAGCATCGGCTCTCTCCCCACATTTCTGCTCCTCTCTCTTCACGTCCTCTGATCCCTCCATCCTGCACCATCTTCTCTACATCTGCTTCCCTCTCTTTTTGACCATGACAAAAACACTTAAGCTCAATTTTTATTTTTGGTTAACATCAAATTGACCCCTGATTTACATTTTCACATGTTTTTTAATATTTCACAGCTCAGGGACCAAGACACACCCCAAGGTTTAACTTACTCTCTGCAGCGCTAAATATTAATTCATTGAGAATAATCCAAAAATACAAGTGCGTCACTTCAAGGGCTTCAACTAACAACTATTTGGTAAAAGATTATTCATTTGATTGATCGATTATTCATTGGATAAAAAGATAAAAGCAAAATGGTCATATTTACAGCGCTTTATTTAATAAAAGGGGTATTCCTTGTCTTTTTTGAAATTGTCTTTTGCTACAGCAAGAAAAAAACAGCAGATTGAATACATGGCCATTGGGGGATGCAGTCATGCAATGAGAGTAAAGGGTAAAAACTAAGATATATATTATATACCTGTCTCTGACTTATGGCATACAAATGTTTTACAACATCTCTTTTTGTGATGTCTCAATGTAACTGGGATTTAACCACTAATCAATGAAATGTGTGAAAATGTATTTAATTGGAGTAAATGTTGGAGCAATAGCCACAACTGCGTCCGTCTTCCCCTTCTGATATCTTACTCTTTTCTTTCAGATTACGATTTTGCTGCAGCCCCACCTTTGCTGCATCCAATTAACTTCCATCAGTCTATTTTATGCACGAGAGCATGTTTTTCGCAGTCAGCGTAAAAGTGTGGGGAATTGGGATTATGAAGTGTAGCTAATGCATGGAGGGGAATGTACAGTAGCATATTAAAGGGATAGACAGACGGGACCTTTCAGTCACTCTCCAGTCTGACTAACTGAAGTGATGATTAGGAAGCAGAATACATGTTTTAAGAACAAGTGTGTTCAGTGCATTAGGCAGGCCACATAGGCATTCATCGGAGTGTTACATACGTGTAGAGGCAGCTGGAGCTTACATACCCAATGAATTATAGAGAACAGCCGGACTGTATATATAATTATAGACAAGAACTCAGCACATGCATCATGTGCCTTCAGTTGGACACAAAAGAGCTGCTGTATAGTTTGATGGCAAAAGAGCTGTTGTAAGAAAAGTGTCAGGATAACATGACTATAAATGCATATCTGAATTACTTTTGGAAATCTATTTAAATAGCAAAAACCACAAGGAAGATATAGATTAAAAACACACAACATTAACTCCCTTTGCAAAATGATGGATGGTTGTTTAAAAAAAGACTCTTTTAAAACTTGAAATTATATTTGTTTATCACTTGTTCTATCCACTTCCAATTATCTTACTTGTCTATTTGTATAATGAGGTTTCCTTTAAAACATCTAATTAAAATAAATCTAGGTTGCCAGGCGACCTTATGATGTAGAATGTTCAAGATTTTAGTTGACTGAAGTGACAAGAAGGTTTAGATATTGACACAATATTGACATATTGACAAGTCACACTCGGACTGCAATCCTCTTCAGAAAACTTCATGCAAACCTGTGTAACTTTGCATAAAAAAACACCCACAAGTATATAAAACAAAAAATGAATTGTAAAAGCGTCAGTATGTGACAGTGTGCATGAGAGCGTGTGTGTGTGCTCTGTGGGTTTTTGGATGAGCAAACCACTTTGAAAGGACTTAGAAAATGGTGTGTGTGTGTGTGTGTGTGTGTGTGTGTGTGTGTGTGTGTGTGTGTTCCTTTGAAGCTACACAAAGGTATGTTCTCTGACACAGACACAGAAGGTTAGACAAACAGCCACAGACATGACAAAACACTGTTCACTGGGCTTACCTTCCTCTTGATTACACACAACTCAGTGTAAGCAGAGAAGAAAAAACACGTTGACAAAAATACAGAGAAAGCAAAAATGAAGGTGAGAACCAAGAGCTCAAGCATACAGTAGATGAAGGAGGGTGCAATGGATGAGAGAAATGGAGGATATATTTAGTAAAGTAAGGAGGACAGAGAAGAGAGAAGAAAGAAATGAAAGGGAAACAGGAAGAGAAACTTCATGTACAAACTGAGCCAATACATACAAAAGGGAGCAGTGGAAAGACACAGAGAAAATGCCACAGGTTGTGCTGTGAAAACATCAAACACAGCTTAGGCAAACAAAGGGAATGTCTGAGTTGCAATCATGAATAAGAGAAGGTTATAACTGCTTTGCGTGCATGTGTGAGTTTATGTGTCTGGAATGCGAAACTTGACATTTTCTTTGGTGGTGGAGATTTTTTGCTTTTACATCATTACCATCGAGTTTCAATGGTCCTGTTGGGCCTTTGATTAGCATTAGCATCCACTTAGCTTCCACGAGTGCCTCTCAGGCATCTATGACTCAACACTTGTTGATGGGGACAAATCACCCTAATTGGTAAAAAGAAGAGGGATGAACAACTCTCTGCCAACTCGGGTGGAAAATCTGTGTTGGAAAAATTGAAAATATAATATCCACAAGTCATTCCTTAACCTTTATACCACATTGATAACATTGAATATTAACCCCAGCATATAACACATAGAATAGATGAAAGTCTAACTTTGTAACAATCCTCTGTTTAGGAAACATAAAGCATTCAAATGCTATTTTTTCTCCACTTCAACAACTACATGCCTTTTTCTTCATGCACACACATAAACCATATTCACACCTTTTTAAACTGCAATTAAAAGACCATGCCATGGACTTGAACATGTTAGCCACACATTAATTTACATTACTGCAATTCTGTTCAAAGCATAACAGTTCTTCTATATTCTATAATGGACTTGGATCATATTTAATCAATGTTTCTTGACTGTGACGATTAATTTATTGTGTATTGCATTATGGGACACTAGTGGGTATCAAAGCATTTACACTCAAACATCAATAACATTTAGTATGTATACTAACTCCACACTACATTCTCAAATCAAAGTCATTTGTGAATGGAAATGGGACACGGTTTAAGGCTTGTTTCTACAAGCTAATCTGTGTATCGCACTATGCTAACATATCTACATTCCCCCTTTCTTGTGCCAGTCCACTTAGCATGCTCCGGTCCTCTGCTGTGATGTGCTCCTGTTTAACGCCTTGGCTAAGCTTGCTGAATAATGCAGAGGGGACCAACACTTGCTGAGTCAGCACTGAGGACAGGTCAGTGGAGACGTTGTGGTTTGTGGTTAAGGCTTGAGCAGCCTTAACACAAATAGAGGGGTGGCCCACACACAAGCAGATACATGGCTGCTTATAAGTCAATGTATACATATTCATGGTGTCAGTTAAACTGAAAAGCAGTAGCACATTCACATATAAGGAAAGAGAAAGGGGTAAACAATAGGAAAGGGAAAGAGCCCGGGGCACATACCAGGTAAGTAGAGATCTGCGTATAGTATTGAGCTCTTAAGGTAAAGAGATGGAGAGGAAATGCATTATCAATGCAGATTACAGCATGCCTCATACTGTAGTCTGAGGTATGATGATTTAACATCATGTTATATGGTTTTAACCAACTTTTACAAATGGTGACATGCATAATAAAATACATTCGCAATAATAGTATACAACAAACAAGCACATATACGCATTTTCTCTCAGTCACAGAGATATAAACGCACACTGAGCAATATGGAGAAAAGCTAACTTCATCCAATGAATACTTATATTGACAATGTAGTATTTACTATATATTTATCATATATTTGCACAGTCAAGATATAATATCAGTTATTGAGATATAACGATGGAAGATATAAGATGGATGGATGGAGATATAACGAATCATGTTACAAAGTAAAGTCTAATGTTGAGGCAAGAGGCAAATATTAGATCTGCTAGAAAAATGTCTGGTGTGTTTAATCTTAAAAAAAAAAACTTTACAATATTGTACATCTAAGACCATATCGAGTCTCATATCACAACATCAATTTGATATTGATATATTGCCCAGTCCTAATATACACACTCATTAATTTGTTGCTTGCACGGCCTTACAGGCACACATGCGCTCATGAGTCATACACAGCGACAGTGTTGCACTAAGGGACATGTGAAGGAGGCGTCAAAGGACAGAGTCTGACAGAAAGCTCACTCTGGCTAAATGGGAAGGTGGAGAACAAATTACTACAAACAATTGATGAGAGAAGTTGACGTGAAAAAAAAGGACAGGGAGGAGGACAGGAAGACTTAGAGGAAAAAGCGAAGAGGTGGGACAAGGAAGGGATTGATAAGACAGGAAAGAAGAGAGGAGAGAGCAGGTGTGTGTAGGAAGCCGGCTCAAGTTGTAACAACAGATTGTGAGGCGGGTTTAAAGGAGGGGAAGGATAGAGAGCAGCATAGGATGAGGGATGAGAGGGGCTTGTCCTGTGTAACCTCCTACACTGTGATGGAGTGTATTTACCCACACTTTATTAGCAATTTCCTCCGTGCGTGTGCGTGTGTGTGGCTGTAAAATATGTGGGGCTTGTTGCAGAGTGTTGCATTGCGTGTGCATTCTTTTTTTTAGGAATGTGAATAATCAGATGAACTGAGTTTGTTAGTTAAACCAATGGAGGGTGCATTTCTGTTCGTACCAAGAACTGCCAGGGGATTCTTTGGATAGTTCAAACATCTGTCATTCAAACTGCTAATTATCAAGAAAACCATCATAGACGCAATCACCCCCCACGCATTTTATAGATGTATTGAGCTGCTCTACAGGTGACTCAAGTGTTACTGCATTTCTTTTAAGGGCTACTGCGATGTGTGTGTGTGTGTGTGTGTGTGTGTGTGTGTGTGTGTGTGTGTGTGTGTGTGTGTGTGTGTGTGTGTGTGTGTGTGTGTGTGTGTGTGTGTGTGTGTGTGTGTGTGTGTGTGTGTGCTTGTGTGCTTGTGAGGGAGTACTGTATGAAAGTGTGTGAGTGTACACATTTGTGTTTTTGTAAGGCTTGTTAGAGTAGCAGTTGGCTCCTGCTGACAGTTACTGCAGTCTAAACAGCAGGGCTGATGAGGACAATCAATTAGCGCACACACACACACACACACACACACACACACACACACACACACACACACACTGTATATATAAAATACAATATAATATATCACAATATTATATTACAATATAGTATATTATATAAGTACATAAACATTCAAAATAACATTTCAATATAATGAAATACAAATGAAATACAAATTCCCTTATATCTCTTTAGCCTTATTTGCTCCTGTGGGTATTGTCCACAGTACATGACCATTACATGTATGTATGATATGTATGTGTATCTGTAAAGCGATTTGAGTCATTGAAAAGCGCTATAATAAATATAAGGAATTATTCATTATTATTATTATTATGTTTCATTACATAACTTCAGAAAAAACTGGGTGAAATTGGCTGTTGTGGTTCTGTGTTTGTGTGTATTGGTCTTAGAGTTTGTGCGTGTGTGTGTGTCTGTGCGTGTGTGTTTTTGCTCAGCTCCAGCTGGGGTAGCACAAGTTTATCAAATATCAGCCTGGATGTCTCTAAGGGCTGCTCGGACGCTGTTTGCTAGATGTATGTCTGTGTGTTCGCTCTGAGCGTTGTGTGTGATGCTGAGCAGCTGCTGATGTTTTGACAGCCATCCTGCTCTCAGTCTGTCTGCCTCACATCAGCTGTGTGTGTCTAGAAGTGTGCATTTGTGTATATGTGCCAGTGTCAGTCAGTGTGTGTGCATGTGTGGTCAGAGCGCAGGGTTACGCAGTGGTCTCACTGTCAGTGTGTATCTGACCTTCCATCTACCACTGGGATCACTTATCCTGCTGCCGGCTCCACAGTTGCACATAGCACCATCCTCCTGACATTTCACTTCTCCTTTTTATGCTCTGTCTCTCTTCTGCTTCTTTTTTTGACTGTTAACTTTTCTTTCAGCTGCATTTTTTCTCCTCTGATATCCCTTTCACAAGCCTACTCTGTATGCTCCTATTTATGTCCCCTACACCAATTTCTCCCTCTCTCCTCTATATTTGTATTCTCTAATTCTCTTTCTGCTTTTCCTCACCCTCTGCTGCCCGGATACCAAATTCAGGAAGGGAACATTATTAAATGAAAACAGGAGAAGGGAAGCTAATGAAGACAAGAAGAGACAGAAGGAGAGGGAGAGAGACAGCAGGAGAAATGCTGAGATACACAAATGGAGAATCAGAGAGGGTGAGGGGAATATGGGGGGAAACGCTGACAGTTGGAGAGGGGAAGATAAAAGTGTTTGACAGAGGAAAATAATATTTTTCATTTGTGTCAGAGCACCATTGTCAGGGTAACAAAGACATAGCTCTCACAGTGCACTAAAGGAATTCTCTCTCACACACACACACACACACACACACACACACACACACACACACACGTATAAAACACACAACATAAATACACAGAGCGTTTATCTTTTTCTTTCAGCAGGGGCGAATCTCCTGGGGTGAGAGCGGCTCTGCTCTCATCTTTCTGCAGTGTCACTTCTGACATTTGTCATGTTCTCACCCTCACTTAGCCCGTGTAGGCTGAAACTCACTGACATCACACATTCTTTTTTCAACACTCTGTATCTTGTACTTCAAAAGTTTTAGTAGGCACTTAAAACATTTGGAGCACTTGATTCTTTGCTGTCTTTTTCTCGCAAAAGCACCCTAAATATCCTCCACTAGAAGTGCAGAATTTAGACTTCTATAGTGTTGTGGCTTTTGTTTTATTTACTGGCCTATTTCCCATTGCTTTTTCTTGGCGGACTGGATTATGAATGAAAGAAGAGGCTTGCAAAAGTTACAAGAGACAAGGCAAAGTCTAAAATGACTATTATAACTTTGTATCTGTCAGTCAAAACCCAGAATAGTATATGTATAGTATATCTATAGATAATTCATAAAGAATAGATTTGTGGCTCTGACCTTGTCAAACTCCTCATGGATACACCCAACAACATGACACATAAGATAGGTTTCCCATAACCATCTTATAAGCTGTCATTTGAAACTTTTTGAAATAGGGCAGGTACCTTTAAAAAAATACTTTATTTAATTAACCATCTGTCAATCAAATTATTGTCAAAGCCAGTCAGCACAAGCACAAAACATATTTGTCATTGATAAAAGCCTACAGTTCAGGTTTTTGAACTACGCTAACCTCTTAGGGGCCATACACGTGAACATTTCTTGCACGCTCCTTTCCATTCATTTCAATGGAAACGCGCACTGGCCAGTTTTGGGTTGAATGAACGGTTTCCTCTCGGTGTCCCCTCACACACACTTAGAATATAAACTTCCATAGAGGATGCAGATTGGTCTGTACAAACAGGCATTACTTGAAGACAGATGTTTGGTGGATTTGATGGAAGGTATTACAGAGTGACAATGGTAATTTCCCTCCCAGGGTAACCTAGACATGCAACAGGTGGATGTGTAGTTGGAGGCAGCAGCAGCGATGTTTGCTAAACGCAGAAGTTACAGTAGTTTTCTTGTGAATGTGTGGTGCAGCTTTAGTGCAGCAGCAGGTGTTCCAGCCTGCATAAACAGCCCTATTGGAAAGAACTCATTAGATTTATGTTGCAGTAAGTTATGTGTGAGGTGCAGTGCATTTATGTTATCTGCATCAATACCTTCAAGCTTAACGATTGTTTTCAGCATCTGTTTAACCATCAACTCATTTTCTAGTCATGTGAGGACAAAAGTGATACATCTCTTCTCAAATTGTGACATATTGGCAAAGCTACCATCAGTTGGCACAAACAGACAACACATTTTCAGTTTGTATAGGCTCAGAAAAATGATATTTTCTGCCATATTGAGAATGTTTGCAAATTCCGAAATGAACACCCTTTCTTTTGATGTAGCTGCTACACCAATCCGTTGCTGTTGTATACATAATGTGCCTGCAGCTTGATAAAAGATCAGCTGGCTGGCTTTCTTTTATTATCCAACTTAAATCCAAGTAACTGCCAATAGCTACACTGGAGATCCTTTTAATTTCCCTTATGTCCCCTTGGAAGTCCTGTTTCAATACAACACCTTGCCTGAGGGGATATCAATGTTATTAACCCACCAGCTGCAGCTAAAGTGGCATTGCTACACACCAGTTGTATGTGTACTGTATATGAAGTGTATTGTTATAATTACTAGAAGCTTTTCTGGCCGCTTTTGGTGGTCCAACACTTTACCATTACTTAACGTTGATGTTGCCTGCCACCCAAATGTTTGTGATTTGATTCCGGGGTGACTTTGTTTGGGTCCATTTATGTTTAAGTGTTTATTGGCTACATTATAAATAACTGTTGAACTGAAAGTATTTAATACAGCCGAGTAGTTTTTTTCAGGTATGTTTTAAACCTGTATGTTTTAGCGCATTGCTTTGCTTAACAAACCGTTTCAAATGAAAAGACCCAGCCTAATTTTCCAACTCATTTCCAATCAAAGTAGCTGGCAGTATTACTTCCAAAAGTTGCTAATTTAGCGTGATGAACGTATACCATGGAAATGGCTAATGTTAGTACTCACAGTTGTGTTACTACACAGTTGAGTTCAGTGTTCAAATATAACTGCACTTTCATTTGCAAACAAAAGTA
Organism: Gymnodraco acuticeps; assembly: GCF_902827175.1. Taxonomy (NCBI): domain Eukaryota; kingdom Metazoa; phylum Chordata; class Actinopteri; order Perciformes; family Bathydraconidae; genus Gymnodraco; species Gymnodraco acuticeps. Next base: position 463,243 of record NW_022990441.1, read on the forward strand.
CACTTTCATTCCTGCACAAACACAAGCACACATCTATTTTATATTATTATTATTATATTAAAGCTCGGTTGGATGCTACTCAATCGGAAGCTGTACCTGCACATGTGGATAGTTATGTAAATTGTAATCCCTGTAATGATGCTGTAAAATGTCCTTTTTGTTGTTCTGTTTATGTTTTTATGTTTCATGTGGAACCTACATGAGCAGGTCTCCCTTGAAAAAGAGATCAATGATCTCAATGTGATACACCTGGATAAATAAAGGTTTGAAATGAAATGAATATCTCTATATTTCTACCACATTTACACAAATGGATCATACGTTTTCTCATTTTTCTTAATGTTAAGTGACAATAGCTCTGTGTGTGGAGGACTAAGACAGAGCATATCAAAGTTTAGAAGAAAAGGTGAGAAGGTTTGTTAACACACATTGAGTCACCCCCCAAAAGTAAAGGAAACGTAGCTCGCGATACGGTCATCAACACACTCTTTTTTTCTCCCCTTATTACCCTTCATTTAAATCCATAGGTGTTTCCTTCAGTTTTTGGCTGTGTTGACAAACCTTCTCACCTTTTCTTCTAAACTTTGATGTGCTTTATTTCACAGTCACTGCTTATTCAGCACACTCCTGTTCCTGCTATGCAGTGCCATGCACTCGATCACTCTTTTTCTCACATCTCTTCTCATAATACTTTGCCTCATCTTACCTCTCTCTCACACTCTCTCCCTCTCCAACTCTTTCTTCACCCTCCCTGTCAGCTGTTGTTGTTTTAAATTACATTTTGGCACACCACACCATCTCTCTTCTCCATCCCTTCAGTTCTTCCTCCATCTTATCCTTCTTGACCTCTAATTTCCCCTTCAATTATAACTTTGACTTGTTTACTTCTACCACTGTTCATTATTCTCTCTCTTACAAGCTTTCTGCTACCTTCCTCCAAGACTATCATTTACACTATCTTATCCTATCGTATCCTATTCTATCTATCCACTTTCTTTCCTAATTTCTCCCTGCATCTCTCTCCTATTCTATCTATTTATCCATGCATCCTCTTTCTTTCTGTCTCTGCTGACGTTATCTACCATGCATCTACTGTGCAAGTCAGATGGCAGAGCTACAAAACTGCCCACTGTCCAATGGCTAAACATCTGTCTCCCTTTCTCTTTCTATCAAGCAAGCCCTATAATTCTCCTCTACTGTGTCCCCAACTCAGCTCAAGTTAAAAAGAGATGTGTTGCCTTACACATTGAGTTGGTATAGCCAAAAGAAAATGGTACATTGGAGGAAAGTAATGATCTTTACCGAAAGTACAATGAAAAAGCTGAAGTATTGACTTTAATTACATGTTTTATGTCAACATTTGTCACATCACTGTATGAGGTTAGTTGAATGCCAATAATTAAATAATAATTCATTCAAATCAATGCTTCAGTTTTTTCAGTGTAAGTTAAAGAAAACTTTGTAATTTAAGTACATACTCAAAAATATCAAAGTAGACAAACCCACAAAGTTAACTTACACAGCCATGTTCAACCTAAAGCAAATCTTACAATTCTTGGATTTGTTTCTGATAGTTGAATGAGAAGATCTACTGTCACATCAGTTTGTAAGATGCTACAGCTTACAGAAGTTAGCATAAACATAAACACACAAAGATGGCTCTGTACAAAGGCAGCAAAATACGACTGCCAGTCTGCCCAAGCTTGATCTTTTGTTGTATTGGGGGGAGCTAAGCAGCCCTTGCTTCCCCGTAATTAAAGCAGTTGATTTAGCTACTACTAAATCAAATTGTGTAAGATGTTGTGGTCATGTTGAGGTAGTTTGCTTTTAAATTATTTACATGCAGTTAATTAAAGCACAAAGCTTTTGGGAACAATATCATTTTTCACAGTGCCATTGTCAGGCCTTTGCCTCATTCAATCGATAACTCCTTATTATAATAATTATTCTAGGAGAACACACTTGATGATGGCTTTAGATGAATTAACTGCTTCAGCATTAAAGATTCAAAGTGTTCCTGAATAAGGATCTTCTGTGTATTTGGATAATCTTGAGGAATTCATTGTTCTATTGTACAATCACATTTGGGGCATGAGGTGAAGAAGCTTAATTATGTTTCCACTTCTCTGGGTGTGCACACATGTAGCCTGACCCTCCACATCTTGGAAGCCAGATCTGTCTGGGGCGTACATCAGTGGTGCAGTAATGCTTGCTGATAGAGCTGTGGTCATGCCCTCTTTTGTCCTGCTTTTTTCTTTATGCTTTAAGCTTTGATCAGATACGGAGATCAGATAATCTGCTGATGTTCGGCACTAGACTCTGTCCGCTCTCCCTCTCCAGAAATACCTTATCTTTCCTCCCCTCCACTCCTCTATCAGTGATGCTTTCTTCCATTTCCTCTTTTATACTCTGTCCATTTAGCTTGCCGTTGGTCTTACTATCTCTCATTCTGAGCTGACAGGGCAGAAAAGTGAAGGGACAGGGCTTTCAACTTGGCATATCTCTCTCAAAACACCTTTCCCTATCCTCTTCCTCTGTGCCCTCTAACTCTTCTAAGATCCCTTCTAAACGTTCACTTCTGTCCTGCTGCCCTCTCCTCCTTAAACCTAAGCACAACTGAGCTTCCCCCTAACTCCATTTCATTTCCAAGGCATCATCTCACTTTTTGCTTTCCTGTCCAAGTGGTCACCACCCCATTTTCCTCTTTGCAGGAGAAAACATTGTCTGCCAAATGTTTCGGGGTGGGGTAAGTTTGGCTCGTTCCTTGCTTGGATAGTGTGTGTGTGTGTGTGTGTGTGTGTGTGTGTGTGTGTGTGTGTGTGGTGTGTGTGTGTGTGTGTGTGGTGTGTGTGTGTGTGTGTGTGTGTGTGTGTGTGTGTGTGTGTGTGTGTGTGTGTGTGTGTGTGTGTGTGTGTGTGTGTGTGTGTGTGTGTGTGTGTGTGTGTGTGTGTGTGTGTGTGTGTGTTGTGTGTGTGTGTGTGTGTGTGTGTGTGTGTGTGTGTGTGTGTGTGTGTGTGTGTGTGTGTGTGTGTGTGTGGACATTGTTTATTTGGGGATTCCCTTGGAAGGGAGGTCCTGTAATTGTGTCTGTCGGCCTGGGTGGGCGGGTGGAGAGTACTTCCATGTCGGGTGGCCTGAGAGTGACTCATTGATTACAATTAATCATAGGTTGCTGGATGGAGTGACCAGGGTGATGGCCCTCTACACATCCCAAGAGCAAATATACAGTATGTTCAATTCAAAACACAGAGAAACAATACTTTAATGTCTGCCATTAAGTCTCAGTTTAAATTTAAGAGGTGGTGTGATATAATACGTTTATTTATTGATATGATCAAAAGCTCTGTTAATAAATGGACCGTGTGTGTGTTTTTTTAGAGGCAAGGCCACCTTGAGTTTTCAGACACAGTCAAGGACCATGACATCACACCGCCTGATAGCACCAACGCCTAGCTTAGCTCAGTATGAGAACATACATGCTTTTGTTAACACGGCCAATCATATATTACTTGTCTGCATTTATATATGTGTGTATTACTTACATACTTGTTCCTTTAGTTCTCTTTGTCACTTTTATTTACAGTAGTGTGAATGTCAATCTTTTAAGTGTATCCATGATATATGATAAAGTTTCTGTTGGTTCAGAAAGGGTGACTAAAAGTATTGTCTTTTTGCAGGTAGATGTGTTGACGTGCGTGTCTGTGAAAATGTTTGCCGCATTATATTTGTTCGTAGAGCCGACAGGGTGAAAAAGCTTTTGATTAAAAACAGCTGAAACAGATGGGGAGATGGGGAGATAAAGAAAGAAATGAGAAAGAGGGAGATTGAAAGAGGAGGATCTGGAGCGATGGAGTGATACGTAGCGAGGCAAAGACTGATAAGACAGCAATGAGAGAGGAAGGCAACAGATAAGAGTACTGGAAGAAAGAAGAAGAGGAATCAGAAAGAGGCCTTTCTAAAATATATTGTGTTTGTGTACCTGAACTTCGTTATTCTGTGAGCCGAGAACGCACAAATGCATGTGAGTGTGTAGAATATACTGTGGGAGTACTACTTCTGCTTAGCTTTAGTTCATCTGAAAGTCAACAGGGTCAAAACAAAAACAAAGATAACAGTGCACTCAAATCTCAAAAGTATTTCACACATTCAGACAAAGAATGTTGTGCAACACCTTTCTCTGGATCTTGGTCTTGGCATTTTGAAACACTGTGTAGCCTACTGTAAGTGTACCAGGGAATTAAACGTTGAAAGGCATGTGTCCATATATGTAGATAATACAACATCTAAATAGTATATTGTAGCTAATTAGGAAGGACTGCTGACAGTTTCTGTTTTTGATTGTGACTTATAATGCAAGCATCCCTGTACTTGGTCCTAAACATAAATCAATCCAATGGAAAATCCTGAAACTTTAAACTAAAGGTATTGTTGGCCAGGTATTGTTTACTTTGTTGTTTGTGTAAATATGCTACAATGCTACAAGAACACACTTCCCCCCACCCAAAAAAAAACCTATTGAATGCTATAACAACAAAATAAGTATATCTTTGAACAAACACGGCAGAAGAAACCTTGGGGGGAATTCCGCTAAGTAAAGCTAAGACATTCTGTCAAAGCACTCTTGTACATGCATACACATACAGTTACACTGTACCCACACACATCCACAATGATAAATGGATGAGTGAAAGCTACAGAGCCCCTATCAGCTTGAGGTTCACCCCTGCACACGGAAATTCAAGCTAATCAGCAGCAGTCAATCAAACAAGGGAACTAAGCTCTCATATTCCGCATAAGCCGCCTGGTAATGCAAAAAAAACACACACATAAAAATAACTTCTGAGCACAGTATATTTGTTGTAAGACTGCAGGGGATTAAAACGATTTTTAAAGGCTGTGCAGCATATAACAACCAGTCTGTCTCAATAGCAACTATCACAGCCACTCATAGCCTTTGTGCAACTAAAGATCATAGGAGATCACAGATAAAAGCAATCTGATGTGATATTAGAAACAGGACATAAAGGTGGTTTGAAAACTCTGTGAGAACAATAAGCAGAGTGCAGTGTTGAAGAAAATACCATCTCATCTTTAAAACTATGAGTTTCACTGACTGCTTGTGAGGAACAATTCTTCTCTGATGTTAATGGCCATCTTTTCCTTGAGTGAGTGCACTAAACCAATCATTTCCTGGCAACATCATCACAGGGAGTTCCCTCAGTATGGATTAGTTTGACAGATGGCAAGAATAAACAGCTCAGTTATACTGTATGTGCTGCAGTGAGTTTCCCTCTTTAAGTTCAAAAGTAACCAAACTAATAAAACTTTACTATGTGTTTATAACAAAAAAGTATTTCTTTAAGGCCTTGTGTGGGTTTGAAACACAATGAGAATCAGTGTATAATTTGAAATCTGGTGATTTTATTGTGAAAGTTCAAAAAAACTGATAATAATTTGGAGACTTTCTTTAAGATTGAGATGCACTTTAGATTTGTCTCTATAAATAATAAAACAATTATCATTTCTAACAACTAATCAACTTTTATTTTGTAACTAGATGTTTATTTGTCATCACTTGTTGCTTTTTTATCCCGTCTTACATTAAGTGCTGCAGCACAGCTGTCACTTTCGGCTTCAATTGTGTGATTTATACTCTAACTTTAGATGCTGTTGTGACTAAAAAAGACCCACAACTGTTATTTGGCAGGTTGCAATCAACATCTGTAGATTATAACATATCATAGCATGTCTGACTATATGCTAATTGCATGCATGATATAGCTGCCTTGGTTCATAACATTATTGATCAAAGGTAACTGCAGTAGCAAAACATTATTTGAACTTCAGAAAATTCTGAGGAATTTCATCCGGAGCTACTTTATGTGTAAACAGTAAGACTGGAAGTCATGACCTCCATTTTAATATGTTGTTATGAACACACACACACACACACACACACACACACGCACACGCACACGCACAGAGGAGTGAGAGGTGAGACCGGCCTCAGGGGCAGTCATCCAGGTTAGAACCTAATACAGTGGTATTTTCATGTTTCCCTGCCAAAAGCAACCCTACAGTTGTGTGTGTGTGTGTGTGTGTGTGTGTGTGTGTGTGTGTGTATATGTGGGTGTGTGTGTGTGTGTGTATATGTGGGTGTGTGTGTGGGTGTGTTCAAAGGTACTGTTAACACTGCAACTTTAGCCTCAGGGCCAAGTTAAAAGTAAGCATGGCGCACTTGCAGGAAGTCAGATAGGCAAGAGGCTAAGGGAATCTAAAGCTTGATGCAAGAAACTCAAACGGCACCGATGACAGGAGTCTCACTCTTAGTACAGTTGTCTGAAATATGAATGCTACCTTTTTAGTTTTGAAGTCTGAAAATGTGAAGCAGCTTGTCATCTAAAAGACTTTGCTTTTCCTTTTCTTTTGTATCCACTTTACATCGTTTACATTGTCTCCTTCTTTCACCAGCATTTCCACTCTGTCTTGCATCATTCACTACAGCAAAACATGCTAGTTAACTGATACTCTTGTACAAACAATTGATCCTTCCTGAATATTTAAGTAATGATATTGACCACCCTAAGACAATACTTAATTGTAAGAAGACTATTTCCTGTCAATAAAATATCTTAAAATATCATTGATCTTTTCAAATCAGTATTAAAGATTAGGAAGAAAATAAAAAGGCTACACATAGATCCAATGAATACATAAAATTCATCTAAGCTTTATAAACTATAGGGCTTCAACTAGCCTATACAATAACTTACTGTACACACTGACATATTGTAGAAACAAAACCTCTTATATAATTATCCTACAAACGCTCACTACTACAGTATATCATTGATGAATGGTGTAGAGACTCTTAGCAGTAAAGACACACTAACCACACAAGCAACAATATAGAACAAATTAAAAATGAACTCACCGTCTCTCCTGATGTTTCCTCTCAGCACTTTGGTGGTGGCGACCTGAGCCCAGCAGACCCCGGTGATAGTCCCCAACAGTAAAAGCGTCCACATCTGGAAAACCACTGGTCCGTTCATTGTGATAACAAACTCGTAAACGTCTTAAGAATAAATGTCCTCCTCAACTTCCAGTGGTTCAAACTAAATGTTACTCTACCCTGCGACCAAGAAAGTAGCCACTAACTTTCCATTCAGCAACTTCAAGCTCTCATACTCTCTCTCCTCTAACCGTAAATGAGAGCCACTTGTTGACTTCTCTGCCTGGCGCACACGATGTCCTGTCGCCTGCCAAAGTGCCCACAAAAATCCCAGTTTTTATCCTGGTCTAAAAAAGTTACGCGCCCACAGAAACCGAGAGCAGAACTCCAAAACAATTAAGTGCAGGTGGGGGGGTGATATAGATCCGTTCACGGCCAGACATGAGCTTACAGGCGCCGAACTTCTTATCGTACATACATTTTGTTGAGTCACTGAAAATATCCCGAATACTTTTCTGGTTTCTATCAGACGAGTCTGTGCTGTGAAAGTCGGCGCGTCAAACTTTGCCAACTCAGTGGTGCGCGCTCACGTTGTGTCTGTGTGCAATGGGGGGAGGAGGGGTACGTGTAACTGAGTGAGATGCTGCTGCAGGAGTTTAGAGGGGCAGAAAAAAGCACGGGAATCATGGAGAAACAAACGATTCTATTAAAATCATTACACTCATATTATCAATTTAAATATATATTTAAAAATAAGAACTTTAGTATATTTTTTCCTTTAGAGTTGATTAAGGAAATGCATTACAGAGGGAACATTTTTTAAAGGAAACCCTCAGAGGACAGCACAGGGAGGTTCACTACAGCTCAACTCTGGAGAGAGGAAGTCTCTGGAGTGAGCTTTTCCCTGGTAGTCATTACACAGAGAGCTGAGGAAACAGCTGGCATGACTTCACTTGTAAACTAATGACAGAAGGGAGGCCATTGCATTCCACTATTAGTCCTATTTTAGATGAATTTAATCTAAATGAATAAAGTTAATGCAGCCGTCCATCTGTCTGTTCCGACACTGATATTTGTTTTCTTCTTCAAATCACCCACTTTATAAACCAACTCATTTAACACAACACAGAGGACATGATAGCACTTGTTGAGGATTCTGATAATGTGAAATGAATTGCCGGGAATAATTAAATAGGAAGGATTGTGTAAGCCAAAGTCATTTCCGACAGTCGTAACATTTGGGATCATTTTAGTGAGTATTTTATCCACAACTATAAAATGTCAAGGGTTTACATGCAATATTTGCAGCAATATGTGTTCATCGCCCATATTGTCTTCTGTTTTGGTCACTCATTGCCTCACACTTACTGTAGCTCCTCACCTTTACTCTCCTTTCTTGTCAATCATGTCCATGTGGTTCATCACATCTAGCTCTAAGAGTTATTTTGACTGGCTGAACTTGCCAACTTTAGGTTCTTGCTGACTCAGCAAAAGCCATCCCATTACCCAGCAATTGGCTAATGAGTAAAGCAGCACCTTTAAATCTCTGAACCACTTAGGGAATGATATAGGTTATTAATAGAGAGGGGAAATTAATTATAATTAAAAGCTATTAGACCACCCTGGTGAGCTTCAAAGGCATAATGCACCCGAGGAGTGAATTTCTAAGTACACATAAAGATCACTGGTGGGCACAGATGTATCATATGCCATTAATGCCGGTCATGAACACACCTCCATGTGTACACACACACACACACACACACACACACACACACACACACACACACACACACACACACACACACACACACACACACACACACACACACACACACACACACACACACACACACACACACACACACACACACACACAAAAGTGCAGAACAAGTGGAAAATTAGGTAAGATATAGATGTAATCTGCTACTGACACTGTAATACACTGACAAGTAATAATGCTAGAGTATATTAAAGCACCAAACAAAATGTTAAAAGTACTTAGAGTACTTCTCTCTGCTCTATGTCTGTTCTTATCCTAAATATACTTCTTAATACTGTATATAACATATTAGTTTTGTGGATGTACAGATACTGCTTTTCCGTTCCCCTATACTATTAGTAATTTGGGTAAAAACTAAAAGGTACCATGGGGTACAGGAATCCGTTTTGGTTTCAAGACCCTGGTTCGCGGAGTATTAGCCTAGAAAGACAAGGTCAACTTAACTAATGTGCATTTAAAAAAGAGGAATAGTTTCGACGAAAACTAAAAGGTACCATGGGGTCAGATTAGAATTTTCCAAAGGGGGGTTCGTTTAGCGTGAAACACTTGAAATAACTCAAGGATAAGTTAAAAAAGGAAGTAGAAAGAAAGTGAGGTCATAGAAAACTACTTCTGCTAAAAAGTTAGCAATGCAGACCTAAACATTTCAGATGTGTGTATCTCACACTGCGCTGTAACTTGTATTCATGTACCTTCTTTATCCATGTTTTACTACCTTTGCTTTTAAATAAGTGTTTTTAAATGCCATTTTATATCTTTGCTTTAAATTAGTGTATTTAAATGTCTTTAAGCACTTTGAATTGCCTTGTGTTGAAAGGTGCTATATAAATAAACTTGCCTTGCCTTGCCTATTCAATGGGAAGAACATTTTCTGTGTGCGTATGTGTGCGCGTGTGTGTGGGTGCGTGTGTGTGTGGGTTGCAGCATATTCCTGCTTGAATGATCTTGCATTAGTCTTGTATTCCCTGAAGAGACTCCACAGTTAATAGATGTATTGCAGTGTAACCTTAATGTCTAGTGTGTGTATGTGCATATGGGGACGGCAGGTTTGTCTTTCGGCAAGAATGTTAACCATTAAATTAAAAGGCGCTGGTGTGATCTCCATCATTCATAGACCTGTTGTAATTGCTGAAGTTCCCTTGAACAGGGCTCTACACAGTATACAGTACGTTGGTGTAAGGACACCTCAGCACTATAGAAAATAATATGATTTCTGAATATTTCGAATACGATTTTAAATCGATATTGCTTGATAAATAATACTCTGAAAGACATGTTACGTGACAGAAACGTGTAGTTTTCATTTGTCTAACAAGGTGATGTTGGGAGAAGCAGATCAATATAGTCAATGCCTAATCCCATGGTAAACTAACTCTACATGGCAGGTGTCTGAGGCTTCTTTGAGTTGAGACTGGCTACAATTATAATGATGATGGTTCGTGTTGTGGTATGACAACTGATCTACGCTGCATCTTAAATAGTTTATGTATTTCCAACCTTAACTTTAACAATGCAACACAATGGTGGTTGATATACAGCTGCACTGTATTTGTATTTAATAACGTCATAAAAATGAATTTTTCAGTATTATTGTATACTGTATGTCTGAGGAAAACATTTGGACTCTGAAAAATAAAGGTGAAGAGGGCAGACCTCTTCCGAGGCCTGTTATTCCACATAATACACTTTCAACAGTTCTCATGAGTGTCACATTTTTAAAACAGATACCTTGAAAAGACTATGGGAATCACAATATGCCACTCAGGGTAATACAAACAAAAAGGACATTTTTGTTTTCGTGAAAAGTTCCTTTAATATAGTATATCTTTTTTTCATCCATTAAGGAATGTTCCTTTCACTACACAGCTTCACAAACTTTGTTTTGATTTCACACAAACAAGGCATATTTTAGAGACATACTGTATATGCTATGTTATTCTCTCTCTTTTTAATACACACACTCACACAAACATGCTGTTACTGTATAATACAGCTTCTGGTTTTGGCCCAAACGGGCTGGTTTCCCAGAATTAGTGTGGTCCTGATGATATATCTGTGTGTGTGTGTGTGTGTGTGTGTGTGTGTGTGTGTGTGTGTGTGTGGTGTGTGTGTGTGTGTGTGTGTGTGTGTGTGTGTGTGTGTGTGTGTGTGTGTGTGTGTGTGTGTGTGTGTGTGTGTGTGTGTGTGTGTGTGTGTGTGTGTGTGTGTGTGTGTGTGTGTGTGTGTGTGTGTGTGACTGAGACTGAGACTGAGACTGAGACTGATTAAAGCCATACTTATTATATGAATAAAATACCTCCTCAGGTACTGTTTTAGACGACAGTCTGTTTCATCTATGATAGGAAGACTTTGGCTAACAGAGTAGGAAAAAGATACATCTAGTAATGAAATACACATACTAATCAAATTGAGTATCTCGCTTGTTCGTAGGATGAAAGGACATGATAAGAATTGGACATTTCCTTAAATCCTTGTATTCATGCAAGCCTGTGTGGAATACATATGCAAATTCCTTTTTTATTAATTCTTCAACCTTGGTTTTATTTTTGATCTAGAATGACTCAGATGGAGTGTGGGTGTAAGACATTTGCTTTGCAGTATATTTGAATGAAAACTGCTAGTGTTAAAAGGTTTTTAGATGAGAAATGTGGGTAAAAGTTGAAAGTTAAAATCATGTCTTATCCGCTGCCATCGTGCTAAAGTAACAAGCATAACCAACACAGGGGCTGCAGGATAATTAGTCCCCAAATGTGCAAGGGGACAAGATTTGAACATATTTGAGTGGGCTTTCTTTAAATGCAAGCAAACAGTCAATGCAGAGAGCAAAAGAGGCAGAAGGCACTAGCCTAAATGCAATCACAGACCCCATTAGCTATCTGACAATGACACAGCTTTCATTAGATTAAAAATGATCTTGTAAACTGGCTTCTATTTATACAATCTTTTCATATAAGTGGTTTCTGAACTCCAACTCCCTTATTGCTTCAAGTTGCTAATCAGACTGTAAACAACAGTAAAGCACATGGCATTGATATCCACTGGCTTCACCAGAACACCAAAAACATATCCCCTGCACCCAGAGGTTTAATATTGTATGACCGATAGCCGATGTATTCCAAGAGATTTCCCTGCCTCGAACCTTGTAAAGGTAAACATTAAGGCCTTTTTACACATTGCAACCTTAATAGAACAGGGAATCACACATCCTCTGAATCAGTGGTTCCCAACCTGGGGGGCGCGCCCCACTTGGGGGGGCGCCAAAGATCGCAGGGGGGGCGTCAGACATTTTTAAGGCAATACATGATTGTCACTAAAAGCCTTGTCTCTACATTACAATAAAATATAAAAAATAATTGATTAATTAATTTGAATAACAATTCAAGTTAGTAGCTATTAAAGGCATAAAAAGACAGAAATGTATAATTCTTTCTTTAATAGAAATGTTTCTTCTGCCCGTAAAGTGTCCAAACCGGGCTTTTCTCGATAAGCGCATTTTTAAAACATAGTCATTGTCCATGACGGTTTCAGTTGGATTATTTGTCACAGTTACTCCGATCAGATCGGTCTCCTCCATTTAGATTATTTACGACTTTTGAATCCACATAAACACATCGGCAAAATCCGGTTTACTTTGAGCATGTGTTTTAAACAGTTTAATCCCTTTGTGAATTGTTTCCACTTGCGCCGTCCTTTAATTTCTTCATACAGCGGTAATCCAAATGAATTAATCCTGAGTCCAATAACCATCAAAGTTACTCCAATAGTGCTCCTTAATTCCGCTTTCATCCTCCTTTAACAAAATACTTCACATTCATCCAGTTTGTGACAGTAGTTGTAGCATTTTTGAGACTTTTAAACTTTAATTACCGCTGTTGCGCCCCCCCCTCCCTTGTGTGTGGGGGGGGAGCAACTTCCAACAGGAGTCATTTGGGGGGGCTCTTGGGAAAAAAGGTTGGGAACCCCTGCTCTGAATCACCACCTCACCACAGTTGTCTTTCATCTTGTGCTGTATATTTTCTGCTGCTGTATGTATCGTTTTCTGTTGTTTACAGTGCTGTGGAGAGGAATTTCCCTTGAGAGACAAAGTCTAAAAAAAACATAAACTAATTCTGCAGTCACTCAATTTCAGATATGCACCACCACTAATAGCCCAGACAAGTCAAAGGTGGACAGGGCAAAGACCATTGTTCTCTTTTATTTTATTTTTTAAATGTCTCTGCCTATTTATTCTTTTGTCCTCCCTGTCTCATCCCCTGCTCACCTCTTCATCCTTCCATCCTTTGGCTTAATGTCAGATGAAGGGGGGATTAGCTTCGGTAGAGGGAGACGTGTGCAGTGTTTTAGTATGGATTGTTGTGTGTGTGTGTTGGCATATATAAGTGTACTAACCAAAAGCCTGAGAGCCATGTCAAAGAAGTTTCTTTTAGACAAGTTAAAAGAAGCAATCAATATCGAAAATAATAGACAATAAGTGAAAGGGACAATATATGCACTCCAAGTGTTGCAGCTGTGGCATTTCAAGCATAGTAAAACTACAGTATTTTCCTATGCTTGAAATCCCACAGCTGTTTATTTGGACTCAGACAGGTGTTGTTAGTATTGCATACTTTTGTAAGTAACACACATTTGAGCTGACCACAACAGCTATTATATTCAAGGGAGAAACTCTAACTTTAACAGGCACATCAAAGCTTGCCAGAAATTGCTCCTTAATACTAAAATAATATTTTTTGGGGGGGCTAGCACCACCTCAAATCCTTAAATGTTTGCTCCTACTGTATATGGCAGATATTTTTTCCCCATGCAATTTGATTTTGTGTGTGCTTGTATGTTATTCGTTCTAAGATACAATGTTGTAAGAAGCTTTGGCCTATGTTGATTCCAAGTAAAAATAATAATGGTTTGTTCGAGTTGGAAAGATTAAAAAAATATGCTCTGATAGACATTAGGACGTGGCTCTATTTCCAAATTATTTAAAATAACCGATAATTTACTTAGTTTAAGACTACATTTTCAACACAACATATTGCTTTCTTCTATTGTTTAATTTCCTGTACGTCTTGTACGTCTTGAATGTGTGTGTTCAGGTCAGAGGGGCAGATTCCTCCAGGTTCCCATGTCTGTCTTTCTTGGCTACCCTCTGGGAATCTCTTAATGAGCTCATCATCTGTGTGTGTAGGAACACGTGAGTGTTTGCCTACCCATGTATGTTTGTCGCAGTATGAGCAATGAGGCATGCAGTTCAAGGTTTTATGTGCTGGGCTTGCATTATGTTGCTGTGTAAGGGGAGGAGAAAGGTGAGTGCACGTCTGTGGAGTATATGTGTTTATGTCAGTCTTCGTGTGTGTGCCATTTCAGTGGCAGCGCAGTTTGCAAATGAATGCAAAATAAATCATATTACTTTACATGTGATTTTGCTTTATTTTGCCAAATTGTGACGATATTGGAAAGACTGTCTTTGCTACCATATTGTGTGTGTGTGTGTGTGTGTGTGTGTGTGTGTGTGTGTGTGTGTGTGTGTGTGTGTGTGTGTGTGTGTGTGTGTGTGTGTGTGTGTGTGTGTGTGTGTGTGTGTGTGTGTGTGTTGTGTGCGTGGGTGCGTGCGTGTGTGTCTTTATACACGTTCCGCTGTGTTGTCCTCCCGACCGCCAGTAATTAGAGATTCTGTATCTCTAAGTTGAGTTACGGCATCCTGTAGTCTAGAGGGATGTGACCCTGTGACCATCTGAGTGTGACACATGTTCACCATGAACACACATAACATACACATACTGTACAAGGCAGCTTTAATTGTTGCATCTAAATATTAAGGTGTCAGTATAGTTCCGATGAATTCTAATTTTTTTTTTTATTTCCATCTCAATCATTATTCCTGAACTTGCTACTATATAAAATGCATTGCCAAGCATTTACAAAATCTGTTTGTTTATTCAGGGTGAGTAGTGCATTTTGATTGATATATATATTTATTTTGCTGTCATGCAACTGAATCTGTCGTTACTGTAGTAACTACAGGGTATTAAGAACATAAAATCACTTTTAACAATGCTTTGTTTGTTTATCTTTTTAATTTGGATCCTCTTGTCAGCTGTTTCAGTAGAACAGCAAAATGATATTACTTAAGAAGTAACTTACGATGAAAGTAATCGGTATATTTTTGGTAATTGCAGGTTTTTCTTGTGAATTTCTGTCAGTTAGTTATGTTTCTTAGTGTGTGGTTGTCTGTGTTTGTGCTTGTCTGTTGTTTGATGTGTTTGTGGCAGTTTATCACTGGGTCTGTGTGTTAAGCTGGCTTGATACACAAAGCAAAGGAAGGATTATTATGACAAGCTTATCTGTCCTCTGATATCCTATATGATCCACCGACACAGTTCCAAGGTCTACAGGTTACTATCACATGCTTGCATTAGGCTTTATAAAGTCAACTGGTGGCATTACATGCAGACATACACACAGGCATGCATACATACGACAGTTCATACACACAGATACATTTTTGGATCAGGCAGGTGCACACACAGGACAAACACATGCTCTAGCAACATGAATATAACAACAGCAGTGCACAAAAGCTGGCCTTGTAGAAATTAATGAGACAACCTTGCATTAAAAAAGAGACACACATAGAAAACATTCAAGTACACACACGCGCACACACACACACACACACACACACACACACACTCTCAAATTAACAAAACATGGTTTAATACACCACTTCAACACAAGAACAAACCAAGTAAAACGGTCCCTGCCATAACTAATTGGCTTCGTTCCTGATTATCAAGCACACAGCAGAGTCATAAAATGTTAAACTAAACCCTTTATGGTCATTACAAGAAAATAAAACACCTTTTTCAGTGTCTAAGCATTGAAACCCACAATAAAACACAACACCATTTTCTCAACAGGACGTTTATTCAATTTATTGTGCATTAAAATGGAACATTTCCAATGGTTTTCTGAAACTTAATCATGTCTAAATCTATAACACTGTAATCAGATAATTTGTCATTGTCACTTTCTACTTGTTTTACCAAGGAGGTCCTGCTATTCTTAAGATCCAAATGTGAGTATATAAAAGAGGGTATAGGTTAGGAGTGGCATGCCACACTCACAGGGGCAGATAATGGTTTTAATGAAAAGTGTGCTGTTAGGTGAATGGTTTCAGTGTGGGTAGCAGAAGGGAAAGGTAGTTTGAGGCTTGTAGGAGGTCCAATAATTTTTACATTTTGAATAGACGAAAGCAGGGAAATACATGTGAAAAAGGGGGTTATAAATAAAGAAGGATCGGATTCAGAAGTATTTTTTAAGTGTTTGGGAAATAGTTCAGATGACAAATATAAATACAAAATATACAATTCTGAAGCATGTGGCGGGTACCCATAATATCTGTTATTATTAATATTGTTAGTATTACAGCAGAGATGGTGAAAAACACACTAAAGTTGGTTTCATAGAAGTAAAATGGATGGGATATTTATACTGATTCTGCATACTGACACTATACAGAATGAGCCTTTTCTTTTTTTAATGCGTATTTGTCACATATTTCAACCATTGTGCAGTTGCCACTTGCCTTGATTCATACGGCACCAGAGGCTACGGCACTACAAATACACACTGAAACCGTAAAATTGAAGCCAAAAATGTTAAAAAGGACAGTAGCTCCACTTGTACGTGAATTTACTCTTTTACCTCCTTTTGATAGATTCCCCCATTTGAATGTTCGAACTATCTCAAGACACATTATTATTTAAATAGTTGTTTTTATTGTGTTAAGACCATTTAACATTCTAGTCATACTAAAGAGTGGTGGCATAGATTGAATGGCCAGTTATGTTGCACTACAGCAGGGGTGGGGAACCTCCGGCCCCCGGGCCGTATACGGCACGCGAGACAATTAGATACGGCCCTCGAGGTAACACACGCAAAAAAGAAACAAAATTAAGAAATCTAGACCGCAAAATAATTAAACAAGCGAGTGCCTGTTTTTCCTGGCCAAGGTCAGGGTCCTTGAACACAACACGAGCCTAACGTGTCATCACGTGGTATACGTCTCGTCCGACAGGGATAAGCTGCCGGAGAGCAGAGCACCAGAACGCCGCTCCGGGCCGGGACTTCACAAATGTCATTACCCATAAGGAGCCGTACACATGCCGCAGTTTTTGCGTGGCTGTGTCTTTAGTTGAAAGCCCAGTGGCGATCTGTTCATCTGTCATACTGATCATACAGTCAATAACTTTGTTGTTATTAGCATCTGGTTAGCTTGCTATGCTAACGAATATAAGAAGCTTTTTCTCCAACCAGTGAGGTTAAGGCACATCTTTATATGATCATTATAGTTATAAAAAAATAAGAGAATAAAGTAAACGGGTATAAAATACTATATGACAGTAAAAAAAGTTGTTATTAATAAACAAGAATACAGTTTGAAAGGGGAGTGATTTGTAAAATATCCATAAAGAAAATCTGCTTCCAGTTCTGTTTCATATGGGTGTTGAGAGATGTATCCATAGAGCTCCTAATGTTGCTCTCAAAGTGCACCAGATTGATGCTTTTAACTTCAATATTTAAAAATATATATTCCCGGGGGAACATGCCCCCGGACCCCCGAGAGGAAGTTAGGTCCCCCCCACTTAAATCATGTTCACATGGATAGGAAACTAAATTGCACACATCTTGTGTCCATATCTTTCTGTTTTGGTGGTCATGCCACAACCGTGCACGTGCATGCATGCGCGTGTCATGGTAAACTATCTGGATTACGAGGTTGCTTTTTCTTTGCACAGCATGAAAGAAAGGCCAAATGAATGGGCTGTGATTTTAGTATTTTTAAGCAGACGTCAATAATTTGTACGGCCCTCGGAGGATGTTGAAAAAATTGAAATGGCCCTTGAGAGGAAAAAGGTTCCCCACCCCTGCACTACAGGCAGAAGATGAACGAGGTTTCGTAAGAATGACCAATTATGGTTTGTTCCATTACAAGTTTAGCTTGTCTAATTTAACTCAGCCAGTGTATCATCATGATTTATAAAGTGCACACACTGTGCATAATCTAGTTGACTTGAAAGAGTTTCCAACTGATGTTGACATTATAAATGATAGTCTAGCCTACTACAGTATATTAATAAATGGGACTGTATGCGTGTGTGTGTCTGATAAACTGCAAAGATGAGTTGATGAGAAGTTTGAATAATTAGTCGACTGTTACTGTTATTCCTTAGGCCAATTTTATTTTGTATTTTTATCTTAGTATATATATATATATATATGTTGTGTGTATATGTATGTGTTGTTTCTAAATAACAGTGAAGCATGTTTGCAAAAAAAGTATTTTGTATATTCCCCTGCAGTGTATGTTTGAGGATTCCTACGCTGTCTGCAAGTTTGTGCGTGTTTGTGTATTCATGTTTGTTTGTTTGTTTGTTTGTTTGTATGTGTGTGTGTGCGTGTGCATCCAAGGTTGTGTTTCTCGAAATGTCAAGTAGTCTCCAATGGGCCCGTTAATCCCTGTGTTTCACTGGTGGTCTGCACAGATATTTAGCATGTGACGTGACATGATAGCCTGATGCACACACACATCTCACATACGCACACACAATGAAGCGGCTCAGACAAGGACATGCATTCAGATAAGGACTCATTCCTCACTTTTCTTTTTACCTCCCTTATTCTCTGTAGTTTATGAGATTTCTGTTCAACTGTAAATGCATCTGTGCGGAGTCTAGATTAAGGAGTGCGGGATTCCCTGTTGTATACATTTCCAAAATCAAGCCAAGCCTGAAAGGCTTCCACTCAATTCAATATAACCATGTAGCTTTTGATGGAATCGTGCTACTGGCTGTCAACACTTATTTTGTTTGCTTATCTCATTCTCAAGATACCTAAACCAAGGGAGGGAACACACTGCAATGCCATCGTTTTCTCTGGAAAAGAACAGTCGTTTCTGTGTTATGTATTTCTTTCTAAACAAAAAATATGTTGCAATCAGAAATGCAATAACTTAGATATTTTAATTATAGTGTGGAAAATTACATGTAGGCTATGACTGCGGGTGTTAGTGTATGGATGTTAATAACCCAGCACTTACAACAATGCTATATTCTCTCCACCTTTTTGAATCAGTTTTACAGTAAGGAAAGTGAACGGCAACATCTCTGCAGTATAAGCAGCAGAAGGAGCAGCTGGGATCTGTTGATCACGCAGCCACAAACTCATTATTTCCCATAGTGCATAACATTTTGTGTGTGGCATTGATTGATTAACTGACTGACTAACAATAACTTATTCAATTCATTATGCTACTGAAATCAAAGCAGCATAAATCAAAGTTTAAAAGAAAATGTAATGTTAAAAACAACATATTTTACAGTAAGTAATACAGATTATAATGAACCACAGCACACAGTATGTTAAGTAACCAAGGCACCCACTAATCTTGTGTGGCTGAAGTACTAAACTAAAGGCAGAAATATGCAAAGGAAAAGTGACTACACTGCACCAACCCTTCATCCTCGCTAATTATTCTTCAATCCTGTATTCCACTTTTGGGGCTAAGTGGATACAGGTCAGTGACCTTATTTTGCATTAAGTTTAAAATGTCTCTAAACTTTATATATCCAGGGAGATTCTTCTGCCCTACTTCACATTCATAAGCGTACTTTTTGTATTTTCACAACAGGAAGCTTCTGCTGACCCCTGGGCTGCTCTATTGAAAGTTTGGGGTTTGAATGCTGTGCTTATGACTGTGCTTGTTTTTTGCCAATTCAAGAGATCAAACCGATGATCCGTTTCTGAAAGGCATCGTTCTCTCACATTTGGGCCACCGCTACCCAAACAGATAACAACTTTACCATGGCAGGGTGTCTGTGTTCTAAGTGCCGATCCTTAATGTCTAGATTATTTAAATTTCCCATATAAACAAACATTGCAGGTACTCAGTTAATGAACAGTGCACAATGTAGTTTGACTTTACATATATGGACATCATCAAGAAGGACACAAGCTAAACAGGTGAATCCTGATCTCCTTAAGACATTTTCTTGATTATAGCTATTATGGCCAGTGTTTACCATACCCAATTCTAAAGAGTATGTGTCACCCCCCTTAAACTGATAATCTAAATGCACCCACATGTAATATCAAAAGATAGATCATAGCAAATGGAGTCATATTTTATATTGACCTGCCTTCCATAAGCCTCCATTAGGCCTATATTCAGGGCTGCACATAGCAGGTGCGCATGCGCACCTCCGCCAAAAAAAGAGCACCGGGTCATTTCACCCTTTTCACCCCGGTTACACGTTTCATTTGCCCTGTACGATGGGCGCTGTAAGTGATTAAAATGGGGGATGTTTGCTTATCTGGCGCCCGCAGCTCACAGCCAAAGTGCGAGTGAGCTAGGGAGAGAGGGAGGGTGCACCGGTACCGGCGCTGTTGTTATTAGAATCTGGTGCTAGCTGCTCTAACGGATATAAGAAGAAGATGTGTCTCCAATAATGTGGAGGGAGAGTCCTCTCCAGTCAGACTGAGAGGCTGATACTACAGCTCAGTGAGGTAAAGGACTCTGAGTGTTTAGATAGTTAACTTTAGTCTAAGTTCAAACGGTTTGGTCACAATTTATGTAAACACATATTTCCAAGGCACTCCTTTATAATTATTGGGATAAACAGGTTTGAAATCATTCCAATGTATACTATAGGACAGTAACCAAAAATATCCTTTTAAAACTGGAGAGATAAAAAATGCATAAATAAATAAATGTTAAGGTAAAATAAGATATGAATGAACAACACAAATAAAATAAGTTACATTCATTTGTTATTGGCTATGGTAGGTTATTGGTTATGTTCACATACTTATTTGATTACATCCACTTGTCTAAGATGACAACAGAGACTTACCCAAAACCAGCTGTTGACTTGTGGATGCAAGCAGCTAATTGCAGACTCAACCAGAGAGAAATAAGTAGGCCTACATCATCAGCTACCATGTCTGACAGAGAGGAAGACAGTGAGGAGAACAGTCAGGAGGGTAGTGATGACAGCTTGTAGGATTACTGGTCGTGCTAATGTTGTCTTGTGTTCACCTCTGTATGTGTGTTCTGTGTTCACCTCTGCATTTGTGTTCAGTGCCGTGTGTCTGGCAAATAAAGTCAAGACCCCCTCAAAAGTTACGATTTATTTCATTTTATGGATGAGCACCAAGCAACATCTCCAGGTGCTCCTTTGAGAACCAGGGCAAAAAAGTTATGTGCACCCCTGCCTATATTGCACCATTTTGCAGGGTTACATTTGATCATTCCCAAAGAGATTTGAATGTTATACGGCTCCTTTACACACTGTGCGTCAAAAGACAACAACACATTGAACGATTTATGTTTAGTGATTATTTTCTACACCTGCAGAGGATTTACAAAAGGCAGAAGGTTAGAACTATTAACGAAGCACTTTTATACTAATAAAGGACTGGCTTTTCTAAAGCCAGTTGAGTAGCACTTGAAATGTTTTGGCTCTATGAAACCTGATGTACTTATATGATTCTGTTTTCTTCAAGTTGTATTTTGTTGGACGAACGCACTTATTGTAAGTCGCTTTGGATAAAAGCGTCAGCTAAATGCAATGTAATGTAATGTAAAAGGATATAGCGTACAAATAGTTTCATAACAATGATGCCACTTCACCCCCTTGAAAACACCATACAAATGTCGTCCCTGAAAAATGATTTATTTGACCAAATAAGGATGGTTTTTCTGTTGTTCTTTCCTGAAGAATAATGTGATTTGCTAGATATTTGTAATGTTATGAATGAGTTTTCTTTCTTGGCCAAAGCCTAAACTGTTGCTGAATAATGGGAAAGATTTATGTTCTTCTGTTGTGTCCCACCCCTGAGACAAACAAACTGGGCAACAACTGCTAGTTTTCATATTCCAATCATTTAGCAGCTAATTATTCATTCCTCTCAGGCTTGTAGAGCAATATGATTGGCATCAAATAAACACACACTGTAAATAAAGATGGTGAAATCCTTCATGCAAGCGGTCACACTGAAAAAGATAAATTGCTCTCTGGTCCAAATGCTAGTGTCTGACTGTTCCTGCCATTTTACTCACTGCACCTTCAGGCACTTTGAATGAAATCAACCACTTACATTCACTTAGTGGGCATTACATTTTACAGTATATTTTCATATTCTTAAAGTCAAGGCCGTGGGGTAAATCATTTTTTGGCAAATTTTAGGGTTGACTTTCTTTGTAGTAAGCCACAAGGGAGATGATGGGCATGTGCTCAGAGAGAGGAAGACACTGTAGGGCACAAAATGAGGAGAGGGAAAAGACATGTCTGAGTGAAAGAGAGAAAGAGGGAGTGATGAATATAAAGGAATTGCAAACTCAAGAGTATAAGCATCGAGTATATTTACATTCATCAGTCATAGTACGCTGCTGATTCAGCTGGGATGATCAAACACTTGTCTTGCATGCACAGATTCTCTGTCTTTATCTCGTCTGTCTTTTCATCCCTTGCTCTCTCCCATCACCTCTTTCTTTCTCTTTCATCCCCTCTATCCCTTTTTATGGATGCAAAGTAAATACATAAGACAGCATCCTTCAGAATTCAGATCAATGTTCTGCAGGCCAAAAGTTCTCTGCAGCAACTCCAGAGGGCACTTATTATGTGTCTTTGATCCAATCAGAATCTAAGTTCTTAATGTAATGTAGTATCTATATTCTTTTTGTAACTGTAAAATTCGGTTTATTAAAATGGAAGCTGGTTATTATTCAAAAATACTATCTACTTTTGATCTTACACTCTATTTAGCAAAGCAAGATTGCATGGTTGGTACTGTATGTCCCTATCTTTGGTCCCTTAGATTGTAAACCTGGTAAATCGTAAATGCTGATGTACGAAATTTTAAGCGCAGCCTCTCAAAGCGGCTTGCACGACGGAAGACTTTAAGACCTTTTATGAGTTGTTTCTCTTTTTATAAGCTTCTCTTTCTGACTCTAACACCGCTCCTTGGATGCAGCTCTACCGTCTTTCTCTTTCTTTAGATGGATGTTCATTTATTCTACTACCCAATCCTTCAACTCATCATTATGCTCTTCCTATATTCCCTCCATTCCTTCTTCCCTACCTTTCATCCCCTTACTCATCCTGCTTCTTTCACCCTGCTTCTGTCTTTTACAATCCCTTCCTTCCTTCTCGTTCCCCTCTCATTGTCACGCTCTATTCACAATGCCTTTCATCCTCCGCCCCTCCATCCCGCTGTGCTCTGCCACCTCCCTCTTTCCTCTGTCCTCTAATCATCTCTCGTTTTTTAATTTCCCCGGCAAACGGCTCCAGTGCTGGTCCATTTAGTCACAGGCTTTTAATTAGGGGAAAGTAGATTAGGAAGGCCACTCTTTACCCTGTGAATTCACACACACACACACACACACACACACACACACACACCACACACACACACACACACACACACACACACACACACACACACACACACACACACACACACACACACACACACACACACACACTCTCTCTCTCTCGCTCACTCACACACACACACACACACACACACACACCACACACACACACACACACACACACACACACACACACACACACACACACACACAGTATGCAAAGTATCCAAAGGCACGTAAGGGAAATGTTATTTATTCTGAAATGCCATCTCCTGGTTTTGTTTTTGTCTTGTTAATTTGTGAACAGTGCATTCAAAATGAGATTGTGTTGCTTTCCAATATTAGTACAATTCAACGGACAAACTTTGTGGCTGAAGGGAACACAGGGTGTATATTCTTATCGGACACATTGCTCATAGCGAAATGACAAATTGTAACCGTTGAAATGTAATATTTGGATTTAGGTGTAAATAGATCTGTTTCCCTTAACATACAAGATGGGTCATTAATGTAGATAAAGAACTTTCTATATCACTGTGAAGCATGGATTTTGATTTGAGTCTCCCCTGACACAGCTGGGGCTTTAGAGGATTTAAAACAAGTACTACATGATCTAGTAAATACATGTAACGACTTATTGAGCAGCAATTTTACGGATTTACAAGAGGAACAACAACGACAGGCATTCCTATTACATTATCATCTTCAATTTAGGGCTTTAAGTAATCCTACTCAGTCAGGTTTAAAAAGAAGGAAGTGGAAACAAGGACTCATGGAAAATCTGTTTAAATTAGTGTGGAAGGAACATCACAGCCTCCTACACATTTACATGAAACTGAGAGCTAATGCATAGCTCATGTGTCAAAACAATGTGTCATGTACAATACACGTATAGCTCTTTAAACTCCATATAGCAAAATATAAACATGTCGTTTCAATCAAGAAACCACATTCCCAAGCAAAACTCAAAATATATTTAATCCAACTCGTACCCAAGAAGATTATCCTAGCTGACAAGAAAGTTAACTTTCTATCCAAACTAATTCTGCATTCCTGCTGCACCGACTGCAGATTAGCGATAAAACCTTACTTAGATTATATGAAATTGGTGCTGCTTCCTTCCAGCACCTGACAGAGTATAACCATAGCTCTACAGGAGGAAGTGTGTGTGTGCATGTGTGTGAGCGAGCCTTTAATCATCCTGAGGTGGTCATCAAACTCTTGTTATCTTCCAGTTTTCCAGCAGAGTGCATGTGTCCTAGTGTCTGCATGGGCCAAATTAGAATGCCTTAAGCATATCAAGTGATTTCTGTGTGTATATCAGTGCATGTAGACACACATTAAATGAACACACATTAGTTGTGTGGGTTATTCCTCATAATGGGGGTTTGAATAAACATGAATTTGTACTCTTCTGCCCAGCAGGCAACTTCTGCAGTTTGCAACATCAACAGCTGTTCTTTTTGCTGTAAGACAATAAAGCCGGGCTTGATCGTGACATCCACTATGAAGCAATGTTTTATTTTTCCATTAGAGTATAATCATGGCGTGACTTTCCAGAGCAAAATACAATTGCAAACTTATTTTTGGAAGTAGAAAATGTTATGCGAGGCTGTACAGGGCAATATGCCAGTAACATGTGTGAATATTCTCAGTTTATCTTTATAAAACTTTAACCTTTCGTCACTATCTCAACTAACTAGTTGTTCCTAACTCTTTCTTTTGCTCAACTTTTCTTGAGTTGAACTTTTCTCATTTCATAATTTTTTTTTCTACCAACCTTTCCTTCTGTTCCCTGAAAACACCCACACACACCTCCAAATGCTTAAGCTGTGCTACTGTTTATCATTACAGAGACTGTGATTCACACTGACTGAGTGGCTGGCATTTACAATACAATACCAAGGGAACGTCAGTCTTCTAATTCCTCATTAAAAGATGACCTACTGTAGTAATGTCAATATTACCACACAATGTGTCTGTTCTTTTTTAGCATAGTGTGATTCATTCTCTTTACGGTTTAAACATAATAACATTTCTTATAAAATCACGAGTGGGACACTTGCATTATTCTTATACGTAAATAAACCAACCAAACAAATAGAGAAAGGTTGATTTACTTACGGCATAGGTCAAGTTTTGATTGCGGATGGAAATTAGCTCAAAGCTAAATCTGGCACTGTTACGCTTGACACATTTTAATGTTTTAAGTGTTCAATACTGTGTATACATTACTGTCCCTGCCAAATAAATGATTAAATGAAATGATTGTCATTGACCATTTTTTTTTTTTTTCTGATTTAAGTAGGCTACAGCTCAATAAATTAATACATAGTACACTTGAAATACACTTACATGATCTCGGTCACTCAAATAATTATAAAGCCTGATTTAAATACAGGTTACGAATACTTAGTACACTTCAAATACACTTAAATACAATATATAAGATATAGTATGACAATACAGTTCAAATAAAAAAAACTTTGGCATGACTGGTTGCTTAATATCATTTTTGAGAAAAAATTGATTGTAGTCTTTAATACGTTTGAGTAACGTTGTAATTTGTTCGTAAAATACTTTTGACTGGGCAGAATATGTGTTCTTGTGTTCAGCCTTTTTTATTTTATTTACCATTCTCTTCTCCCTTTTCCCTCTCACTGGTAATGTTATGTTAATCAAGTGTCACAGAGCAAGTGAATGTGTTAATTCGATTTTTTTTTTTAAGTGTCTGCTGGTGTGTAGGTGTTAGTATTCCCTGAGAGTGTTAGCATGTATTTCTTTCTGTGTGCAATTCTATTTGCACTTTTTTATGAATGTTGGATATAGGTTCATGCATGGGCCATGGCAATATAACTAATACAATAGCACGCACGCACACACGCACCTATATTAATTCTAGCTGCACTGGTTCTGTTCAACCCAAAGTCCTTCTCCTCAGGGCTGTTCTTTCCTTGATTTCGTACAGCCTTGAAGCCACACACAGCGTATCACTGAGGAACAGACTACCCTGTGTATTTGTGTGTATGTGTACTTTTTTAAAATGTAGTGTTACTTAAATGAGTGCTGTAAGGTAGTCTCAATATTATATAATTCTGCTGTCAAAATAACTGCCAGTGATTTAGCAACGTCTGTGTTGAACTATAAATTGAAGAAAAAATGAGAGAATGCAATTTCTACAAAATGACCTCAAAATGATCTTCCCTGCTTCCATAGCATGTGGCCCGATTTACAGTAAAATGAATCTGAAGATGCTTGAAACAAACACACAACTACACAAACTGCCTGACTTTATAATGATACAACAAAGCTTCCTTTCTTATTAACTCACATATTCTCTCTTGCTTAGAGGTGGTAGCCAAACTACATAATGCAAATTTAGTTGAAGACAATTAAATTGGTTGGTTTAATTTATGCTCCTATGCAGAAAATGAAGGAGAATTACATTTTGATTCTGGTTTTGGTGAAAAATGTATTATCTTTGGCTATAATATCTATGTATTACAGATACACTGGTTATAGAGATTTCCATAAGAGCTGCCATGTTTTTCTCGTTAAACAGCCTAGCAAGTTGTGCACTCATCCAGTCAGGTGAAGAAAGGTTTCAATCTAATGTCTCAGTGATGGAGAGAGCTGTCAAGCATCCATTGTAAAGCCATTAAATGACATCCGTCCTAAATTCATCAATGGCCTTGCCACACAACATCTGGATTAATCAGACTAGACACACACACACACGCACACACACACACACGCACGCGCAGACATCTTAACCATATCCTTAGGATAGCCTAAAGTGGTTTATTTCCAATTAGGTTGGTCATTTATTACATTTTAAAACATGTTTTAAACATAAAATATTGCTTATAACTGGTCAGTTGGTTTAAGTCAGGTGATTTCCTATTTATGTTCTCAGGTGTATATATTTCAGTATAAGAAGTGCATATTCCTGAGCAGCAGCAGAGGAAGGTTAGTCGAAGAAGCTCATTAATATACAGTTCACTCCGAAGACAAGAGAAACACTCCACCTGTCTCTTCATCTCTATCTCTAACCGCAACAACACTGTGTTTATCAACCACTTACCTTCACACTCAGACTGTCTGTCGGTCTCTCTCTCACACAGACACACGCACACCCACAGAAATATTTCCAATTATACTTTGAAATTGCCATGCTTGAAATCTGTCATGCAATTTTAAAGCACATTCTCTTTAAAGATGCACACACAGTTCATTGATATTTAAATGCATATGTTGCTAATGATACCAACAATACCCACGAACATGTGCATATACATATTCATTCTCTTCTTCTTTTCATT